>NW_024040040.1:4430121-4458077 GCF_014851395.1 Micropterus salmoides
AAAAATGGCCGTAAAATTCAAAATGGCCGACTTCCTGTTGACTTTAGGCTATGGGTTCTTGAGGCTTTTTTGTGCGTCTTGATATGATACATGTCCCCAGAAAATTTCGTACATGTAGGTTGAACGTGAACGAGGGGCTAATCTTTTCCAATTTTCTAGGTGGCGCTAGCGAGTCATTTTGCCACGCCCATGTGCGAAACTTGTAGTACGAAAGTACGAAGTGTGTAAATCATCCAAAAATGGCCGTAAAATTCAAAATGGCCGACTTCCTGTTGACTTTAGGGTATGGGTTCTTGAGGTTTTTTTGTGCGTCTTGATATGATATTATTTATAACATCCTGAAGGCACATTTGAAGTTTAGCTAACTGATGAGTTTCATCTGGTTTGATCGATAGATATAACTGTGTATCATCTGCATAACAATGTAAGCTTATGGAATATTTCCTGATAATATTGCCTAAAGGAAGCATATATAAAGTGAAGAGGATTGGTCCGAGGACAGATCCTTGAGATCCCTGAGGAACTCCATGACTAACTTTGGCGTGCATGGAGGACTCATCGTTAACATGTACAAACTGAAATCGATCTGATAAATAGGACTTAAACCAGCTTAGAGCGGTTCCTTTAATGCCAATGAAATGTTCCAGTCTCTGCAATAGGATCTGATGGTCAATGGTATCAAATGCAGCACTAAGATCCAACAAAACCAGTATAGAGACAAGTCCTTTGTCTGATGCAATGAGGAGGTCATTAGTAATTTTCACCAGTGCTGTCTCTGTGCTATGATGAGCTCTAAATCCTGACTGAAAATCCTCAAATAAACTATTGCTCTGTAGAAAGTCACACAACTGTTTAGCGACTGCTTTCTCCAGAACCTTAGAGAGAAATGGAAGGTTAGATATAGGTCTATAGTTGGCTAAAACATCCGGATCAAGTTTGGGCTTTTTTAGAAGAGGTTTAATTACAGCTACTTTAAAGTACTGTGGTACATAGCCTGTTGATAAAGATAGATTGATCATATCTAGTATAGAAGTGCTGACTAAGGGTAGAACATCCGTTTTAAGGACTAAAGTTGACAAAAACTCTGCAAATTCAGATAAGAATTCAGAGTACGGGCCAGGAGCTCGGTACACTATAACGAAGAGAATTGGTTGCAGTGATTTCCAACTTGGGTGTGAAAGACCAAGAACAAGACTTTATTTACCCGTTGCCATGGTGAATTGTAGTATTGGAGCTCCATTGATGATGGCTTTTTTTCATCCCTACGCATGCGCTTCCATCAGGTTCAACATACTCAGAGTTTACAGAACTCATACGCGTATGAGCCATTATACAGTACATGAGGGGGACATGTCCCCCCCCACATTTCAAAATCTGTGTTTTGTTCCCCTCACTTTTTGGAGTTTGCTCATAGCCAGGCGGTTTGAGTGACTAGTTAATCAATCAATCACAGACTCCGCATCAGACATGATTAAACACGGACACGTGTTTGCTCTTTGCTCCACTGAACAGAAAGGGAGACAAGCGCTCTGCGAGTAAACGGCAGGCGCACTATGGATAGTAACCATGGCAACTTCTGTGCGCTACACAGATGTAGCCTATTTAACTTAAGATAAAATGAACTCGCAGTGGCCTTGTATTGTGACCAGCCTAAGGCAGACCTGTGCAATCCCTATGCTGTCTGATCAGCATCTTGATATGCCACACCTGTGAGGTGGATGGATTATCTCGGCAAAGGAGAAGTGCTCACTAACGCAGATTTTGACAGATTTGTGAACAATATTTGAGAGAAACAGGCCTTTTCTGTACATAGAGAAAGTCTTAGATCTTGATGAATGGGGGCAAAAACAAAAGGGTTGCCTTTATAATTTTGTTCAGTGTATTTGTACGGTCACAGAAGACAATGTAGGCCTATTTCCCACGAAAATATGGGGCTGACCGAAACTATTTTACCAATCAATGTTTTTTACTCGAATTTGGTGAGTGACAAGTGCTAACCTTGGACCCTGCCTTGATCCATCAGTTCTAAACAATTTTAGACCCCAAATTACTTTGTATTAGTCAGCTGATAAGCTCTTGAGTGGCTCAAGGTTCAATTCTCAGGCCTATTCTTTCTCTTTGTATATGCTTCAACTGGGCCAAATAATCAGTTGCTTTGGTTGTATATCCTATCATTGTTAAGCGAATGACACTCAATTTTATGTTTCAGTAAAACCAGACGATTAAAGCAACCGTGGTGCTTTCCATAACTGTTTAGCTGCTATAAAAGGACTGAATGTCACTAAACCTTCAACTTAACTCAGACAAAACTGAGCTTCTCATCATTGGCCCTGAAAATGCTAATAAAGAATTTTAGTCTCACTCACCAGCCACACTCTTGCCTCTTTACCCGCCTGGATTCAAATCCCCTGGCCCCACTCATCTATCTGCTTGTCATCTTTATCTGAGACTTTGTTTGCAATAAATCCTCTAAACCACACCAGCTCTGTTTCCAGTCTTCTTCTGGGTTCAAACCAAGATTCTGACACGACTATTTGAAACATCATTTAAAAACTACACAGTTAAACTATGTGTTGTGACATTTGACAAAACAATTTGCTAGTTGTTTTGTCCAGCCATCCAGCATAACAGTGTTTTTCACCTCTGAAATCACAATTTTTCATAAACTGCACTCAGTTGCACTGACAGTGAGTCAGTGTAAAAACAGTTCTTTCATGTTGTAGGAAAACAAAGCAAACTAAGCTGACGTCTGATGGTAAATACTCGGAGATACCTGAGTACTTCCATCAGCAGCATCAATAAGAAAACAGCTGTGTTTCCACAGACTCTCTGTGATGGTTTATTCTGGGTTTTAGAGCAGCTGATCACAGTCCAGCTGTTATCACTGACATGTTTCTATTTCTGTTGTCACATGACTGAAATCTAGGAAAGTTGATTTGATGGAGGAACTCAAGAGAATCAGTGTTAGCCTTCATTAGCAGCTACCATCTGTTAGACTCAATAAGATCACGGTTTTATACTCACGCAGTCATCAGACAGTCTGAACGTGTGTATGGAGAAAATGTTTTAAAACTGAAGACTGGTTATAAAGGGCAGCTTCAGATGTAAATGTATGTGAAGAAGAACAATGCTGAAAATAAACACTTTTAATAAAATGTATCTGGATAAATAATATTTAAAACATGAACCAGTAATATATTAACCCCTTGATACCGATTGTCGCAAATTCTTATCATACCTCTTCCTTGCAGACTGCAAGCCAAGATAGCACACTGATTCTCCCAGTGCCTGTTGGTGCATATTCGATACATACCTAGGAGCCTTTTGCAACCCCTGGTTTCTCATCATACCTACACATACCTGAATTTATATATTTTCTGTGTTCTAAAGACAAATTAACAATCAGCTTGAAAGCAAATGAAAACACAAATCTTTTTTTTTATTATTGTAAAAAAATTCAGGCGTTAAGGGGTTAATGTTATTGACTATTGACTTACCTCTTTGCAGCAGGGGGCTGTCGTCCTTTAAAGTCAATGTAGCATTCATTTGTAGCGTCACTCTTCATAGACACACACCTGGGTTCAGGTTTTTCCAGCCTCCTCCTGTCACACAGTTTATATATAATATATAATGAACCCAGAACATAGTGAAAAAATGTGTGTTTGACAAAACTGCTGGTTGTTTTTCTGGCTATTGAGCACAACTGTGCTTTCCACCACTCAAAACACAACCTTTCTTTAAGCTTGGGTAGATAATGCATTTCAGCATTTTTGTTAAATTTGTTGAAACTTGTTTTACATCCTGACAGGGATCAATAAATAAAATGCTCTGAATTTAACATATGGATAAATAACAGTTCAAACATGGATCACTAATATTTTACTGTTATTAACAGCTGACCTCTTTGCAGGAGAGGGTTGTTCTCCTTTAAAATCAATGGAGCGTTCATTTGACCAATCGCTCTTGAAGGACACACAGGATTTAGGTCCAGGTCCAGGTCCAGCAGAGGCTGGTCCCCAGTAGATCCTATTAGACAAAGAGGAAGACCACCAGGGATGGAAATTCATTTTTTAGTCTTCAGAAACAGAACCTGCTGGAGAAACTAGCAGCTATCAACAAGAAAAGATCAAAGTTCAATAAAACATGAAGCTCAATGTCTGAGTATCATCACTTTATTTCCCCATAAAATATTGGACCAAACTAAACCAAATGTTATGATTTCTGAGCTGATTATTCACATTACACATACTGTTGACAGATAAAAAACTTAACTGTTAGTCCATCAGCAGCAGCACTGTTGGCCTGTATTCTAACGTTTGCATTACTCGACTCACAACAAATATCCTGACTGTTGAGAGTCAGAGACAATGGTAGGTGAAGGATTTAGTACAAAATTCAAAGAGGAATTTTCGGAATAAAAGGACTATTTATAGATGGGTACAGAAACCCTGGTTTTAAATGGGCCCATTCTGCGAATAGCGAATTGTTACAAACAAGCTAAAATGTAAGCTGTCTAATTTAAATTAAAATTTGGCATATCCTTGTTAACTGAGCTGCTTGATGAGACAAGCCGCTCTACCAGTTGTAACATAACCTACAGGCAGTGAATCAGCAGAGGGAGGACAGATACTGACATTTGGGTTTTTCATTCTTTCTAAACTTAACTTAGTAATTTGATGTCAAGAATATGATTTATTTAATTGACATTGCAGATTTGTTTCCAGTGAGATATTATTTAGTATATACAGTGACTTTGTTGTGGTAAACTTTACAGCTCTAGAAACAACATTTAGTTATTTTTAATATTTAATAAACATGCTGTTCTGAAGTTAAAGACAAACAGGCAGCTAATATGTACACTTCAAGATTTGTGTATTTATCGCAAGTCATATCGCCATGGCATTATTGAATAATGTTATCGCACAACACAGATTTAACTCATATTGTGCCAGCTTAATTTTTACACAGAACCAGGACTGTGGAGTCTGTCCTCCATCACTTCCTTTGAAATCCCATCAGGAAGAGATCTCTTCAGGCCAGTGTGCTCAGGAGGAACAATTACAGCCACCAACAACTCTTTCAGTGGACTTATGGGCATGTCAGTGTTGTTTAGGGACAGACTGGAAAACATGTGGACCTGTTATTCAATACTAATCTGGATCTAACCTTCACCATCATTCTAGAAGAACACGGACATTATAAGGACAACTGGTCAGACTGGAAAACATGTGGACCTGTCATTTAATACTGGTTCTAATCAGGACAAACATCAACAGTGAGCAACATGAGGAGGGAGATATGAACTAGGGTTGGGCTGATCGGCGATGGCTGAACAGGCATCGTGATTGTAAAACCCCGCCCCCCGCCAAAAAAAAATCTACATTTTTCACATTAAACCAGCAGGTTTTAATCACCAGGAACATAATTATTATAAATTTTAAATATGCTTCGGACCTTCCTCAGAATTATCTTCTCCCCACACTCAGATACACAAAAAGCCTACACCTCAGGTAAAGACACCGGCGTGCCCCGCCTCTCTCTGTCTCCCACCCCACCCGTCTACTCCACTTTCTCCATCAGCAGCACGTTTTATAAACTCTAACCCTAACACTAAAAGACACAGAACTTGTCTTTTCCCTGTATTTTTCCACCCGTAATCCGTTATCACAGCGCTTGTGGGCTTGTTAATGACGCAGCCTATCAAACAACCGAAACTAACATCTGCATCCTGTATTCAGCACGTTAGCTGGTCCGTGCTTGTAAAATACAAGCGCGAGCGCGTACCCGATGCCATCGTCCATCCCGATGTTTCAATGCAGACATCGTTCGGTGGAAATTCGCCCTACTCTAACATTTACATTTAGCTCTGATTGGCCAATACTGAGAGCTGCTTACTGTCTGTCAGATAAACGTATGCAAAGAAGAAAGATGCTGAAAATACACATACATGTTTAATAAAACATATCTGGATAAATAACAGCAAAAACAGGAATATCTATCATTAACAGCAGACCTCTTTCCAGCACAGGGATTTTGTCCTTTAAAATCAATATAGCGTCCCATTGACCAGTCACTCTTGAAGGAGACACAGCTGGGCTCAGGTCCAGGTCCAGGTCCAGCAGAGTCTGGTCCCTGCTGCTGCTCTGGGCTTCAACACAACACACACAGAGCTTTGAGAGTGAATAATGATGGTGGAGTGATTTGAGTCCTGGACAGTTAGAGATCCTCATCTCACCTCTGAGCTTTGGTCTGGCTGTCATGTTCCCCACACAGAGTCCTTTTAGAGGGAGGGACTCCCTCCTCTCTGTCCTCACACTGACTCATGCTGCTCAACTCACATCCACTTTCACCTGGAGAGGAAACACAAATCATTCATCTGCACATCAACTCAAATCATCACACAGATTTGAAACATGATGTGAACTTTTTTTCCCGATAACTCCTGAGAAGTTATCAGGAAATTATTAAAAAACAACAACAAACAGCTTTCTGAAATCTTGTAATTCAAATGTTAAAAAGTCATTCTGGACCAAATATTATAGCTGGTTCCTACTGTGTCCCCTAAATGCAGCACAAGGGACTTCAACACTGCAAGTTCTCATGTGTATTGAATGCATCATGCTGACTCCCGGTAACAGACATGTAGTTTTTATAAACACATGAACAGTTTTATTTAAGTTCAACCCCACATAAAGACGCGACACTCTTGGAGAGTTCAGAGCTCATCTAGTGACGCAGTTCAGTGGCAGTTATAGACCAGTTTAATGTACATTTCGTCACAAGGAAGATATATTACTATGATCACAGCAGACCAGGAATGTTCAATTACAGATTCGATTGGGCCGGATTTTAAAACCACGACACAGAGATGGGCCAGACATTTTCTCACGAGTTGGGATCATTAGGATATTATTAACACACTTGTATTGATAATCCTTATTGGTTCAGTTCCTATTTATTACTAAATAATTGCATATATTATTTAAAAAAATTATTAATGAAATGTTTCTAGAGCAGCAACATGATTTACAACAGCAAAGTCACGAATATCTTACTGGAAACAAATCTAACATGTCAGTAAAATAAAATTATATTCCTGAAAATCAACATACTGAGTGAAGTTTAGAAAGAATGAACAGCTCAGTCACTCCTGTCCTCCTCCTCTCTCTGCTGCTGCTGGTAGAGAGGAGGGTTTGTCTCAGCCACCAGCTGAGTTTATAATGTGTCATATTGTAATGTAAGTGGCAAACTAAGCTGAACAGTTACTAAAGACACAGAGCTTTCATTTTAGCTTGTTTATAAAGCCATTGTCTGAACTAGGGCTGTGCTTGTGTAAATCCAAAACATTGGTGCGGTGGATGAGAAACTGAGCAGATGAAAACATTGTGTTTTGCATGTTCATGCTGATTAAACAGGAGTGTTGGCAAAGAATTGGCTTTTTACTCGCTAAGTCTTTATTGCACCACGTCCATACACTAAACAGCGAGGTTGTCTCAATGTCCGCTGAACAGCTGGGACTTCGAAGGTCTGTGTTACAGGGGCACTGCCCCCTCACCCCCAAAACCGCTACAGGATATTATATTTATTTTATTAGACAATAAAAGGTTTAAGCCTCCCTGCCTGCAGACCGAGTCCACATGAGTCCTGCAGGTAAATCTCCTGACAGCATTCACCGACACTAGCAGCTGTTCTCCAGCGGCTGTCCGATGTTAGAGTCTCAGACAGCGGGAGAGCAGCGGCTCGTCTCCGCCTCCTCCACAGGCTGCTTCAGGCAGGAAAAGCTGCCTTCACTCATCAGAAAGTGGAGCTACACAGTAACAACAGCTCCTGAGGAGAAACTAACTTTAATTCTGCTCTTATTCCCCTGTTTACATCTCAAATATAACAACATGGCGGACATCAGTAACTTAATGGCGGCTGTTTCGCCTCCTTCGTCCAGAGTTCACAGTGAAACTCAGCTGTGAGTTTAAAGAAATGAAGCATCGAGCGGCAGATTTCTGCTGTTTCTACTGTAACTAAGATAACCACAGCTTGTATTAATGAGGAAAACATGTTACATTACCTTCATCTGGCGGTTCAGACGGAGAAAACTAACTGCGCTACGTCTTCATGGAAAGTGAAACTAAACTTTAACCAGGAAACGCCCAAAGGCGCGTGGCTGAGTCAGAATTCACAGGCTACAGGGCGAGACATCCGCCATTAAACCCTAAAGAAGAAGAAGGCTACAGGGCGAGACATCCGCCATTAAACCCTAAAGAAGAAGAAGGCTACAGGGTGAGACATCCGCCATTAAACCCTAAAGAAGAAGAAGGCTACAGGGTGAGACATCCGCCATTAAACCCTAAAGAAGAAGAAGGCTACAGGGTGAGACATCCGCCATTAAACCCTAAAGAAGAAGAAGGCTACAGGGTGAGACATCCGCCATTAAACCCTAAAGAAGAAGAAGGCTACAGGGTGAGACATCCGCCATTAAACCCTAAAGAAGAAGAAGGCTACAGGGCGAGACATCCGCCATTAAACCCTAAAGAAGAAGAAGGCTACAGGGTGAGACATCCGCCATTAAACCCTAAAGAAGAAGAAGGCTACAGGGTGAGACATCCGCCATTAAACCCTAAAGAAGAAGAAGGCTACAGGGCGAGACATCCGCCATTAAACCCTAAAGAAGAAGAAGGCTACAGGGTGAGACATCCGCCATTAAACCCTAAAGAAGAAGAAGGCTACAGGGTGAGACATCCGCCATTAAACCCTAAAGAAGAAGAAGGCTACAGGGTGAGACATCCGCCATTAAACCCTAAAGAAGAAGAAGGCTACAGGGCGAGACATCCGCCATTAAACCCTAAAGAAGAAGAAGGCTACAGGGTGAGACATCCGCCATTAAACCCTAAAGAAGAAGAAGGCTACAGGGTGTTAAAGTTTGCTAATCGGAAGAAACGGATAGATTGGACTGTTATTCGGGCTGGTTGTTGGTCAGAGTCCGGAAACACAAACATGTTATAAATGGCTAATTTCTGCTGTTGCGCTGGAACCTGAATACCTGGATGGCTGGATATCAGTCCCAAAACCTCCGGGCTCCATGTAAGTAAACACAATATGTTGTAACGTTAGACTTTTAGTGAGACTCACTCTTTAATGCTGGCTCTGTATCAACATCTATGTACGCGCTGAACTTCCTCCGTCTGAAGTTTATATCAGAGAGCAGCAGGAAGTCTGAAGTTTCCACAACTGTTCAGTTATTGTTACACTCTGCTCTGTTGGGAAACGGGAAGAAACTCAAAGGCTGTAAAATGTTTCTGCGCGGTGTTATTGAAGGTTACTGTGTTAAATTCTCTGGTATCAGAAAACTTTCACACAGAACGTGAAGTTACGCCGTTATGGGTACACTGACTAATCCAGGGGCCTTTCGATTTCCCCAAATTTCCACCTCCTCGACTCCTCGAGGCGCATCTCAGTCCCTCCCACACGAGATGTGAGCTCGAGGAGGAGACGCGAGGAGAGAGGAGTAGGGTATTTAACGAAATGAAATGTCCTTCTTCTTCTTCTTGTAAGATTCCGGCAGTGTAGACGCTTATGAGCGTATTACTGCCCTCCACAGGTCAAAGTTTAAACTAAATTCTTACATACAGTCCTGTGTCATGCAAGAATTGAAGGACTGCCTTGGAGATCAGTTTATGCTCGTCACTGTGCCCAAACAAAGATAAAACAGAAAAAGCCTTAACTCCAAGTCCTGACAGTTTATTAACGAGTACATTTCTTTCTGCATTCCAGGAAAACATGCCCTATTGTCTCAAGACTCCCACATTCACACAAGCCAGAAACACGCTTCCCTACAATGCACAAAGAATAATTTAATCCACAGTGCCCCAACCTCAATCTGCACATTTTAACTGAGTCCCTGCGGGACAAAATGTTACATAAACATCTCTTCCTAACTTTGGGTTGTATAGAAAGGTAGTGTCTGCCTCTAATTTCGTTTTCCCACCCTCTCTGCCATTCTTTTATTAAGCCCTCTTTAATTCTTTCTCTCAATTCCACTCTCCCTAATAATACATGGACATCTGCTTCTCTTCCTAAGCTCTCTTTTGCAATATTATCCACTCGTTCGTTCCCCCTCACCCCAACGTGCCCAGGAACCCAGCAAAAACTGATGTTGCAAATAAACCTAGTTCTAAAAACCACATTCAAGATGTCATTTACAATGTCAGGTCGGGATTTAGATTTTCCTACTTTCAAATTTTCTAGAGCACCTGTAGAATCAGAGCAGATAATGACTTCTCTGCCTCAAAGCCCTTGCCTGCATTTATCTACATGCACAGCCCAAGTCATACGCTCTTCAAACCAAACACCTAAAAATTTAAAAACCTTTACCTTCTCCAATGGAGACCCATACATATATAGCCCTAGATTAGGTAACTTTCTTTTAAATCCAAATACTATATATTTAGTCTTAGAAGCAGAGATTTTAAAGCCCCATGTGTTCCCCCGTTCCTCTACAGATACTAACACTCTTTGAATCTGTTTTAAAACAAACTCTACATTACGCCCTCTTTTCCAAATGGCCCCGTCATCTGCAAATAAAGATAACCCGAATCCTCTTTCTACTTTACCAAAGATATCATTGATCATTATATTAAATAACACTGGACTAATTACACTTCCCTGTGGGGTTCCATTCTCTATGCCCACAGTCTTTGAATTAATACTACCAACCTTTACTTGTATTGTTCTTTTCATTAAAAAATCCTTTATCCAATTAAACATTCGTCCCCTAACTCCCAAGTCAAAAATTTTAATCATCAATCCCTCCTTCCACAAAGAATCATAAGCCTTCTCAATATCCAGGAATACACTCACTACTATTTCCTTATTGCTAAATGCCCTTTTAATATCTTGATCTAAAACTGCAACTGATTCCATTGTAGACCTTCCATTCCTAAATCCATTCTGTACATCAACATAGTGTCCTCTTGTTTCTAAAAAATATACTAATCTGTTAGTAACCATCCTCTCCATAATCTTACAGATCACTGCTGTGAGCGCTATAGGACGGTATGATCCAGGGTCAGATGCCTCTTTCCCTGGTTTCAAGATAGGGACCACAACTGCATGTTTCCACTCCCTGGGCAAATAACCCTCTGCCCACACAGTATTAAACAAAGCTAAGATTTCTTCAAGTACAAAATCATCTAGATATTTAAACAACTCATAAGATAGCCTATCTCTCCCTGGGGTAGTATTTGCCCCAGACATAATTGCTTCCTTCAACTCTTTTAAAGAAAAAAACAGATTAATAGGATTTTCATTTTCTAAACTCCTCTCCAGCTTCCACTGATTAACTTCAATCAATTCATCCCTCTTCCTACGCCTCTCAACCCCCATTATCTCTGATCTATGTACAGCTTGAAAACTCTCAACAAACATGTCTGCTTTTTCTTTATTGGAAACTTCTACCACCTCTCCCTTCTGTAACACTGGTATTAATCTTTTTTTATATACCCCTGACATTCTACGTACTGCTGACCACAAATGCCTTACTGGAGTCTCAGGACCTAACGTACCACAAAACTTCCTCCAACTGTTTCTTTTTGCATCCTTTATAACTCGTCTTGCTACTGCCCTTAGACGCTTGTACTCCATTGCATTAACCAACATTGGATATTTTCTTAATCTTCTATATGCTTTATTCCTACTCCTTACAGCTTCATCACATTCTTTGTTCCACCAAGGAACCAGCATACGTGACCTAGGTTCCTGCTTCACAGGAATGGTATAGCAAGCAGCCTCATGCATCATGAGGCTAATTGAAGTATTCCAGTTATCTACAGAACCCTCACTATCAACATCTCCTACTAAGCTTTGAGCTTTCTCCCGGTATTTATCCCACTTGGCCTGAGAAAAATTATATCTAGGGACACTCTTTTCCACTTCTCTTCTCAGCTCTCTACCAAACCTGCATAAAATTGGATATTGGTCACTACCCAGTGTATAGGAATCTATAACATCACCTTCACAAATTCTAGCTAAATTTGATGATGCAATTGATAAGTCTATATGGCTGCAGGTATTTCTCACCATTTTTTATACCTAGTCGGCCTTCCATCATTTAACACTACCAACTCATATTTGTCTAAAAAATCTTCTACTATAGCACCATTTTTATCCCTGTGGTCACTCCCCCATATTGGATTGTGCGCATTAAAATCCCCAATCCATATAACAGGACACCTTACCTTCTCCATTATCTCATCAAAGTCTAATAATACCAAAGTTTGACAAGGGTTATAATAATTTATCACAGTAATAGAGCTATGACTGCTCCAAACCTCCACAGCCAAACACTCAGTATCAGAGTTAATGTCAACTTTTCTATATTGTACCCCAGTCTTAACAAAGGTTGCACAACACCCGCCTGATCTATCAGGCCTATCTAATCTCAAACATTCATAACCCGGAATTACAAAATCTAGACAGGGCTTTAGCCATGTCTCTTGGATACATATCAAATCTGGTGCTTCTTTAAAATTATCTACAAACCTTTTTAACTCCTGACCATTTCCAATCAGACTCCGGGCATTCCATTGAAGAAGAATATACCACATTAAAACATTAATGAGGGTCCTCATCATTCACCTCACTAACGTCCTCCATACTGCTAGTCTTCAACAACTGTGATCTGTCTATACACTGACTCTCCATCATGTATTGATGCAACTTTTCTGGCAGCTGCTTTTTACTCAGGTATCTTTCGGCTGCACCCACCTCTAACCTAATGACATCTGACCGGTTAGTTGCATTCTTAGTTCCCACCAACACATCAGAAACAAAAGACAAAAATGACTCCTTACTAAAAATTAGCATGTCAGATGAAGATGCAGGTGGTAGATTTGGCACAGAGACCTTGCATCCTAGCACCGGCCTTTCCCCAGAGCTTCCATTTCCGCTTTCTCTAGTCACTCTTTGAACCGCCTCTGCATATGTTACTTTGTTCTGATCCTTCACAACCTGCACCCGCCTAGCTCGGACAAAGTGCTCACAACCATAAAACCCTGCTGCATGATCCCCATCACAGTTAGGGCACTTAGGAGTCTCTGCCTTACAATTTTGTATGAAATGATCTCCACCACACTTTGCACACTTTCTTTTGCCCCGACATGATCCAGCAACATGTCCAAACTTCTGACAATTATAGCAGCGCAAGGGTGGTTTAATGTACTCCCTAACTTGATACACCATACTCCCTAGCAACACTCTCTGTGGTAGTACACCATCTTTAAACGTTAACAAAATGGGCGGATCCCCAGCTCCATCTCTACGTTTAAATCTTACCACATCAGTTACTTGGGCCCCCTTAACATTTTCTAAGATTTCCTTCTCAGACAAGCCAGCAAACATTCCATATACTACTCCCTTGACTCCCTGATTGCTTCCTCTAGGGACCAAAGTCTCCACCTTAACCACCAATTTCCCAACACCTCTAGCATCATCATACTGTTTCCTATTTTTGCAACAAACTCTTAACATTCCATTATATAATATCTTGGCCGGAAAATCCTTGCCTATCTGACTCTCCAAAGCATTAGTTACCTTTAATGGGTTAATTGCCCTAAATCCTGCATCTCCTTGATTAGCTCCCTTGACTTTAAACAGCACAACTAACTCTTCAGAATTTCCAGTTCTCCTAACTTTACTTCCTTCATTTCCTGACATTTCAGGTCTTTCCCTCGATGCCTCCCTCTTAGAGCCCCCTTTTTCCTTAACCACCGTATGCCACCCACCACCACCTTCATCCCCTCCACTCCCTGAAGCCATTGGCCTCCAATACCCCCTCCTTTTCCAACAATAATCTAATATTATTATTGCTTATACTGCTAATAAAAGAAAATGGGGAAAAAAAACAAGGACCTTACAGCAGAGAACACCAACTGATCTCCTCTCCTGTGTCGGCTTTGCGTATCTCCAAACCTTTTTCAAACGTATCAGACCAAAACTGATAAGTGTTGATTGTTTAGCTAACGTCAAGTAGCCTCCCGTCGCAGCGGTTCGTACCGAGTGCATGAAATGTCCTTTCCTCGGAGCTGTCATTTTAAAGCGACGTACATTAAATATGACCTGTTGCGAGCTGGTGGCAGTCCTATGGCCATTAAAGTGGGTCGAAGATAATAATCAGGAATATTCAGTTATATGTAGCGACTCAGTAGCAACTCTGAATACAATTAAAGATACGATGAATGAAATCTAGACCCGATTTACTTGTGGAAATTATGTAGGTGTTGTACAGAATTCACAAAGCAGGGTATGAGGTGGGGTTTGTGTGGGTACCGGTCCACATGGGTGTGGAGGATAATGAGGAAGCAGCTGGTGGCAAAGAAGGCGGTGCTGGAGGAAAGAGTTCAAATTAATTTACAATATGGGTTACCGGATTACACAGAAATAATAAATAGGTCAGTGAAAGAAATGTGGCAAAAATCATGGGGAAACGAAAGGAAGGCGAGAACATATTATTCAGTACAAAGAACTGTAGAGAAAGGAAGATGTGCTTTTAGAGGTAAGAGAAGAGATGCAGTAGTTCTGTCCAGACTGAGATTTGGGCACTGTGGGCTGAGGAGTGGGCTGGCTCTGATTGGTAAACACCCTGATGGAAAATGTGAATGTGGAGACAAGGAAACAGTGAAGCATGTATTAGTTCTTTGTAGAAAAATACTGTCGTCATAGTAGTTGGAACAAAATGAAGAAAGTGATCGAATACCTACATAAAACTGGTTTATACAAAAGGATATAGGCAATTAGCGTTGAGATGTGAATAGCGAACAGAGGAGGGCAGCAATACGCCACAGATGCGTCTAGTCTGCCGGAAACAAGAAGAAGAAGAAGAAGAAGGCGGCGGCGGCGGCTCAGCAGATTCCGGATGAATAATGGCAGGCTGTGCGGTTTATTGGAGAGAGAACCTCCAGGAAATTCGTGTTCTACTTGGTGAGTGAAATTCCTGTATTTTATTTATGTGTTAACATTTAACATGAATCGCTGTCGGCATTTAGCTTGTTAGCTTAACGTTAGCTCGTTACGCCAGTTAGCCAGATACGAGCAGCCCCAAGCTGCTAACGATGCTAAGTTAACGGGAGTTAGTGTGTTCTAACCGCAGCTTTTAAGGAGTCAAAGACAAGTCAGCAAGAGGAGAGAAGCCAAAATGCATTAGATTAACCTTAGTGTTAGACATTAGGGTGATAATGCTTTGAAGAAAAGGCGTCTGTGTGAAGTTGTAAAGGCTCAGCTCTCAGTTAGCTGACGTTAACGTTAAATATTACTAACGGGCGTTGTGAGACTTACATTTATTCATTTAGCTTTTATCCAAAGCGACTTACAATTGTCAGAGGTCGCACGCCTTTGGAGCAACTAGGGGTTGCTCAGGGACACAGTGGTGGATGGGTCAAAGTGGGAGATTGAACCTGGGTCTCTCACACCAAAGGCAGGCATCTTATTCGTTGAGCCATCACCAACCTTTAACTACATCTTGAAACTGAATCACTGTTCAGTTAGATACTAGTCAGATCCTATTATAAGTGGCTGCACCTGATTCTGATGGACATGAAGGGTTTTAAAGGCAGAGAGCCGAGGAGGGAGCGGCTGCGGAGTTCTGCCTGAAACTGTCACACCTGCTGAGAGCAGGTGTTGTGCCAAATTCTGCCTGCCTGCCGAGAATTGCATGCACCTCACGGGTGATAACGGTTCTTTATGCTGAGAAAAGAGGTGGATGCAAATCTCTGCGGGTAGCCTACAAAATTTGATCTGCCGAATTATGCATCCACCTCTTTGGGTCCTTCTCAGACGCTTTGCTGTGCTCATTGATCAAACGGCGGATATATCACATATTTACTGAATGTCAATGGTACTTCTACTAGGCCTAAGTGTAGGCTTTTGAAATATTAAAGACTCTAAACGTTCATAAAATATATACTTAGAATCATTTATCACCATTGATGGACCCCACAAAGAATATTATAGCGTTTAAAAGCAGCATTTGGAGGTGCATGCAATTCTCGGCAGGCAGGCAAAACTCGGCATAACACCGTGCACCTCCGAGTGTAACATTACGGTTTAAAAACGATAACATTATACTATTCTTTATGGGGTTTGTCAGTGTGGATGATTGATTCTAAGTACATATTAAAGGCTGTTTAGAGTCATCAATAATTTATTACACTCAGTAGATGTAGCATTCCTTGAGATTCAGCAAACAATCTGAGGTGATAACTGTGTTTGATCAGCGACGTTTCTGATAAAGAGCTTAAGAGGTGGACGCATTATTTGGCAGAACAGCTGTTGTAGGCTACCTGCAGAGATTTGCATCCACCTTTTTTGTCAGTATATGAGCATTATGCCTGCAGACAGGTAGCTGGGTTATAACGAGGGTGATGGTTTAGTTAAGGCGAGAAATTAGGAGTGTGAGAGCCGCCTCTGAGTATATTTGGTGGATTAGAATTTGCCTAAAAAGGTTCAATAAGAAATATAAAACAATATACCTTATAAGAAATGGACTTGAGTAGGTATTATTGCACAGTGAAAACCAGCAGAAAACCGTATATTGCACATATTAGGAAACAGTGTATTTCACATTGCCACCCCTAATTACTGTCACATGCGAGAGAGGTTATCATGCTGAGGCGATCTCAGAGTTCAGTAGCTAAATGGCTCTTTGGAAGAAGCTGCTTAACTGTCTACCCATTGTTGTCTTTACAGGTGCCAGAGGAGCTGATTGCAGAACCCTCCAGATGTGATTAGCTGTGTCCAGCTCTTCAGGAGAGAACAGTTACAGCTTCCAGCTCTTCAGCTCCTGCTTTTCTTTTTATTCACAACACCTGAACACAACGTACGTGAAATTATGACACTGGGTTCTTATCAACAGATTCTATCATTATAATAACTCAACACATTTCAAGTCATACAAAACTACTTTCACATTTGTAACCTTTTAATATTGATGTTTTCATGAATGCAAGACAAGAGTTTAATTTATTACTTTTGTATAAGGAAGACTTTGATATAAGGTGTATCAGACTAATTATACATAATAAAATCACATTCTTCATTCATCATCAGTTTCCTATGTTAATTGTAAATAGTGTGATCTAAACACAATAATATATTATGATTAACAACTGTAAATGAAAATATTAAGATGGTATTTATAGGCTAACAACTTACATATGTTAGTTGAAAGTCAAAAATGAAAGGTTGATGTTATACACTGTTTTACTGACATTTCTTTAAGAGACAAATGTGACATTGACTGAGAAGTTACTCTGTAGTGAAAAACAAATAATTATCTACACGCTGAATAGTTTTGAAGCCCTGTAGGAGGTGTCATTTATTGTGACCTGAGAAGGTCTTGTGTGGTATAGATGCACCGATTTACTACATGTGCATGTACAATGTGCATTCAGTCAGCTCTGAGACCTCAGATTTTGCAAGGTCACAATAAAAACCACCTAGTGGAATTCATAATTACTCTGTGCAGATCATTCTTGGTTTCAGCACCTACCCACAGGATGGTTTGGATGTGCCCACATTCTTCTGTGTTTAAACTAGACTTATATCAGAGCAGCAAACAAGGCACTCTTCAGAAACTTCCGGCTCTGTTATACAGTCTATGGGTACTGGGTGTATGGCTCCTTATTTATCTTAAAGTATAAGGTAGAAAGTAAAAATACTCCTGCACACACAGAAATACACTGCATAATTACTTTTCAACATTTCATGTGAAACATGTTTGGGAGTATTTTCACTTTTTAACTTATACTATACTTCAGTTTTAATGTTTCATGTTTTACCTGTGGTATAGGATTAGCTTTTCAGTAAGTAGTAAATATAGGGAGTGTTAATATATATATAGAATTTATTACAATGTGAACCATAAACCATATCTTTTGCACCAGGTGGGACATCTTATCCACAGTGAGACTCTGGGAGGAAAATGTGTAATAAATTCTTCAAGTGATGAAATATATAAAGCAAATACAGATGAGTCTAAAAAAAAAATAGAATATTGTGGTGAAATTAATTTTCTAACAATTTAATTCAAAAAATGAATCTCTGATATATTCCAGATTAATTATAAAAAGTGAACCAACGAATGTTAAAGTCAAGGGCAACTGGACTTGGTTGAAGATACTGGAAGACGTTTCGTCCCTCATCCAAAGGACTTCTTCAGTTCTGACTGACTGGCAGGGAAACTCAGCTATTTAACCTCAGTGGGGTCGTTTGGTATTGTGCAGCCACTAAAAACGTGGCAACTTTTACTTGGCTTGCATTTTTTTTGAGGTGGAGATGTGTGTGCTGCAGCGAGGATCTTACTCCACTTTCTCCGGTCCCCAAGTTTCGGTTGCCAATAGCTCTGGAGAGAGGCTTCGCATTTGTGTCCACTAACCATAATAAGCCATAATCTCTCTCGTTTCAAGACCTTGAATTGTGGTACTACGGAGGCAGTGGTTTGTGTATCTTTGCCGTGTCCCTACTAGCTTGCATATTCTTGGCAACATTGTTGCCGATTGACGCCCATTGGCTCAAGAGTGTACCTGGAAAAACACCAAATAAATTTTTAGATGATGTCTTAATCTAACAATAACCTACAAAGAAGCCCGACTGTTATTTTACATACCAAACATCGTCAACAGAGCAGACAACATTTCTTCTTGGGTGAAGATAAAAAGCCGGTGCATCCAGAGGAAGGTCGGAGATGTATTTCTCCAGAGATGACACAGGACAGAGAAGGTCACCAAGGCCCCTCCGAAGTCTCGGGATACAGTACTGTCTTGATGGCTTTTAAGTCATCTTCTGATATTGATGTGGGATGGACCGTAGTATCGAGTCTTCTCAGTGTTATCACAACACCTGTTGTAGGGTGCTGCCCCTTTAAGGACGTTGATTCTGTGGGCTCATGGGATCGCGTAGGAAGAGGCTGTAAAAAAAAAAAAAAAAAAAACTGAACCGAACCGAACTGACCGAGAAAGCAACGTTGATGCTCATTTGCAGACTTTCTTATGTTCTACAACAATTACAGCTAAACACTTAATCTGAACTATATGTTCCCAGCGTGGTAAGTCACATGTTGTTGTTATAAGTATATTGATAAAAGCACTATGTAGATCGCCATTCGCGATTAGCGCCTAAACGCCTAATGCTATTAGTTTGTTAGTTTGGATTGACATTTTAGTTTAAATTGCTTATTTAAACATATATGCAATATGTGTAGCATTTACAAGGTTTAATAGGTGTTTGTAATACAGCGACTGTTTAGAAATCTGTATTGATAGTTTTATTACACACATGTGATAATGTTTAATGCCTACATAGTCTACCACGTGTGATATTTGCATTGTACGGAATATCTTTGATTTATAAGTGTATATATACTTTAATGTTTATCATCTAAGCTGATGTTATGTTGTAGAAAACTTATTTGGGAAAGTGATACATTACTGGAAACTAAAGGTGAATTATTTGTATTTACAGTTTGACCGCGCGCACACACTTATGTGTACATTGTGAGTTCTGCACAAGTGGAATAAAGAAAAGAGAAAACACAAAATCCAAGTTAATGTTATCATTTATGGGTAACACCTGTGAAACTATTGCTGCTCGTTGTAAACTCTATCTCTGGCACCAGGACAGACTGAGTGGTGGGTCATTAATGTAACGGTTGATGCCAGCACGGAGACCAATGTAGCTGCTTAGGCCATAAAGTTCGCCTTTACTGTTTACTCGTAAAATGTAATTGAAACTGTCCTTTGATGTGGTTGGAAAGTCTATTGCTACACCTTTATCCTTACACCACTCTTCAAAGCATCTCACTGCCCACTTTGTTTGCTTCTCAGTGTTCTGTTCATTCCGGTTCTTTTCGAGTTGGTCGATCTTCTCTATAGTTGGCTCCGCATGTCTCACAGGTGTCTTTTTTTCCTGAAGAAGTCTGTTCAAGCCACTCCTCCATGGTAAGGCCTCCCAGGAGGTCAAAGTTTACCTTTGGAGTTCCCTCTCCATTAGTTTCCAGCCAGCCAGTAATCTAAAGTTACTTTCTAATGTTACTTTGTCGTGGAGTGATACGATCTGTGCAAAGAAATTTATCGTCATGCCACACACACACACACACACACACACACACACACACACACCTAGCCTGTTTAGAGCTATCTGTCGCTATAACCATCTTTATCACTAGGATAGGCCTATATGTCACTAATTAATATGTTAGGCCTACTACAGTGCCTATAAAAAGTATTCACCCTTTCACCCTTTTGTTTCTTTTCTACATGAAATCATGAATAATTTGGCTTTTTTGACAAGAATTAGCAAAAAACCCTCTTTAATATCAAAGTGAAAACGGATTTTTACAAATTGTCAATTATTTAAAAATATGTAAGGTAAAGAAGACTGCAAAAATATTCACCCCCTTCAGGTTTAGTAGCCATATCATATATAATTTTAATTAATTGACATTAGTTTGTAAAAATTTGTAAAATTTGAAAAAATTGACTTTGATATTAAAGAGGCTTTTTTGCATATTCTTGTCAAAAAAGCCAAATTATATTGACCATGATTTCATGTATAAAAGAAAGGGTGAATACATCTGAATACTTTTTATAGGCATTGTATATCTGTCCCAAATCGCTGTCTCTCATCAATTAATGTAGGCTACTAATATCTAGCTGAACAATCACTGAAATCGCACTGTAATCACTGTAAATCCCTCTGTATGTCGCTATCTCTCGAAATCTTTATTCTTTAACTAAAAGCCTTGAAGTTGGGATGTGTTTGCTTGTAGCAGTTTTTATAATCCCTGTTATTCAGCTGAAACTGAATTAAACATCACAGCCTGGATGAAAGTGAGTTTGGGCTTTTAGGAATGGGTGGGAGCCACCGCTGTAATGGAAAGGGCGCACTGAATTTATAACTCAAGACAAAACGAGTGTCAATGCAAAATAGCATGCAGCCAGAGACATTTTGATGCGGCACAATTTTTTGTTTTATTTTGATTAACTTGTTTTTATGATCGTTGGAAGTCAAAATCGTGATAAAAATTCGATTAATTGCAAAGCCCAACTGTGTCGTATCTGTTTGATACATATTTTCATCAGTTCAGTTATTGCTACCGGCATTTTGTCTGTCAGGTTACAGCAGAATAAACATGTTTAAAAACTGAATGTAATATAGAAAATACCAGCACTTTTATCATTTATTAAGGAAATTCAAGTCTGGTTAATGCTGAATTAGCACGAATCTGCGAAAACGCTGAATTTTATTTAATATTGTTAACTTATTGATCGTTCCCCACTCCTCTTTTTTAATATGTCATTGTCCGCACTGGCACACATTTCTAGCGCCACTGGATTAAAATGGATCTTTATTTACCTTCCATCAGGTTCAACATACTCAGAGGTGATTGAACTAATTCTGATGAGCTGCCCTTTTTCCTGATCTGCAGACAGTATACATATAGTGTGGAGACAGATCTGGAAATATCAGACTTTAAAGGACCAGATCTCGGGAAGGTTTGGATGTTCTTCTCTGTGTGGGTTTCCCCCCGGACATTGCAGAGTGGGCACTGCACCCTTGGGGGATGGGTTAAATGCAGAGACTGAATCTCACTACACACTACATGACAGGGCCTGTTTGTAGTTGCAAGATTACAGCTGTGTTTAAACTAGGATGTGCAATGTAGATACAGTAAAATAGATACAGTGTTGCATCAGCTGCACGAAGTTTAGACATCATGAAATATATTAGACAGTTTATTAACCTGGTGTTTTGTTCTCCAGATCATTGAAGTTGGATCTGTGTGCAGAACAAACAGAAGCAAGGACACATGGCTTGTACAACACAGTCTGCCTTAGATTACGGGAAGAGTGTTCGAGTCCACCTTGTGAGAGATTTAAATAATCTCTCAGTGGTTGTGGAGAACTTGCACCAGCAAATAGTTTTCAGTGATGAAAAGGTCAGCAAAATACAGGCATAGAGAGATGACTGTGATAAAATCAGGAGAATACTGGACTCAGTCACTAAGAAGGGCGAAGCAGCGTGCCAAGTGTTCCTCAGGATTATTGACGTGACGAGGAAGAGGACCTTAGGGAGGACGTCCCTTCTCCCTGAGACAAAGAGTTCAGCTTCTACTGAGACCAGGAAGTTTGACCTGCACCACTGGATCAGCTGCTTTTCTTTCAAGGACGACACACAGATGGATATAAACTACTTACAAGGTATTTTGTATTCTGATTGATAGCATATCACAGTTTTATTATCTTTGATGTGCTGATTTTATATAATGCACTTTAATGTGTCTGTATAAATATGTATCTGTGATTTAGTGTGAGGGCACAGCAGTTAATTTACAGTATATTTATTTCCTCCCTGTTGTTTTTATTTTAGGCTCAGGGCCGTGCCTCAGATATCAGGCGAAGTTAAAGTCAAAAGCACAAAAAATATCAAATTACTTTTGGAAGGCAAACAAAAATCAGTTTGAAGGAAACAACAAGCCTGATCTGTCGTACACTGACCTTGTGTTAGACACACAAGGAAGTGTTTCTCCATCTAAAATAAAGACATTTAAGAGCAAGATGAGTCGCCCTAAAAAGCTGAGGACATACATCCCTGAGGACAGACTAGACATTTCCCCCAGTGAGCTGCTGAAGACAGATAAAAACATCCTCTTGGTTGGTAAGCCTGGAATTGGAAAGACAGCACTCACTCACGAAATGTTGAAACTTTGGGCAGAAAGAGACAACAAGGAGCTCGACTACATGTTCTACTTTGACATGAGAGCAACACCCCACATCAGAAAGACCAAGAGCTTGGAGGATCTTCTTTTCATTGTGTTCAGTGAGCCAGATGAAGGCAAAGAAGAGGTCTTACAGGACATAAAGAAGAACTCTGGCAACGTTACACTAATTTTTGATGGAATCACAGATCTCTCTTCATCAGTGGTGAAGAGACTCGTAGAGAAGGACCTACTACCTGATGCCAAGGTCATCATTACATGCAGACCAGATGATGAAGAAGACTTCCTTTCTGGGGACTTCCTCAGAGTGGAAGTGAAAGGCTTTAGTGAGCAGACCATAAAAAAATATTTATCTGCAACACTAGGAGAAGAACAGGAGAAGGTTTTGAGCAACCTGGAGTTGTTAACTCTTTGCTATGTCCCAATGTATGCACTGATGGTGGCTCTCGGCTTTTCATCAGAGACACCAGAAGACTCTCCACAGCCATGCACTGTAACTGAAATCTACATCAATATTGTTCGTCGTTGCCTTCAAACAATCAGCAAGAAAACAAAAACCAAAGATCTAAATTCCTTCATCAACAATAAGAGTGAAGAAATTCTGTCTCTGGCCGAGTTTGCTTTTAAAGCAACTGTAGAAAAAACTGTGAACTTGACAGAACTGCCCTGTGAAGACAGCTGCGTCCTCTCCTTCCTGAAAACCTCTTATCAAAGTGGCCCCCACTGAGACAATCACCACACATGCATTTCTCCATTACACAATGCAGGAGTTTTTTGCAGCACTGTGGCTGCTGAAGAATCCAGATAAGATCAGGGATGTTTTTCAGCAGTGCCTCACTGAGGAGAAGAAACACATGAAACATCTGATCCCTTTCATGTGTCGACTGCTGACTGACAAGAGCCCTAGTTTGATGAAGCATCTGACTCCAGCTCAGCAGCTCAAGAACACGTCTGACTGGTTCTTCGAGGAACTGATAACCACATTTTCCCCTCCTCTCAGTAAGAAAGACATAGGTGATAGCGAGGACAGTGGGCTTGATGTGGACATACTGTTCTTATGTCAGTGCTTCTATGAGTCCCAGTGTCCTGAAGCATGTATCTGCTTTCTGAAGAAGCTGGACTACCATCTTGATCTCAGTGGAGAGAGTCTCAAGTTTTACCTTTGCTCTGCTGTGGCCTACGTGGTCACTCAGTCGAAGGAGAGGAAAATAAGTCTGAACCTGGAGGACGTCATGGTGTCAGAGCAAGGAATGAGACAACTATTAGGATGCCTTCAAAATGTCCAGTGGTATGTGTGAGCGTGTGTTGAAAGTCTCAAATGACTGTTTAGGTCACTACATATCTAATTAAGTAGTAGTTTAGCTTTGTGCCTGTTTATTGATTCAAGAGGTGACGAGGATGACAAAATAGTTTGAGCCTGAACAGGATAAGTGTAAAAGATGTATGGAAAATATCAGAGAAAATAAAGTATGTTACTTCAGCTGTAGCTTCTTTACTTAAACAGACTTTATTTAATTAAACTTTACTGGTCACTCTACTCTATTACTCTTTAAATTGTCTCTGATTTTTCCTAAATTACAGGTGTGGCCCTCTGCCACGGCAGCTGTGGGAGATTTTCCTTCTCAGTGAGGACAGATGGCAGATGGACCACACCAGCTTACTCAGCCTGGATGGAAATCAATTGCACCTTCCAGTTGAGGGTAAAAGACGGCTGTTTGAAAGAGCAGTAAAAGTCATGCAGAAGATCACTACGCAGCTTAATGTCTGCCTCCACTGGGACAGGAAAACTCCTGCCTGCCAAAGTCTGTGCGAGTCTCTCTTAGAGGCTTTACCATTCATCCGCTCACTCAGGTATGTAGCTTTTGTTTTTGTGTGATGCTGATTCCACATTAACTTTAATCTTTTTGTAAAACCATTAATGTTGATTTTTTTAGCCTTATTCCATGGTCAGATCAGACCTGCAGATTTGGGTGTGATACATCATAAAAACCTTGTCAGCTACCTGGACAGCTTCAGGTGGGGAGGGAGAGAAAGAGGCTTTGTTAGGGTATCACCACCTCTAATACTAAATATTACAAATAAATAGTAATAAAAAATAAATAATTTAAGGCTGTTACCAGATACTCAAGAGACAATAGCTGCTGAACTGAATGTGCTGTCAGGATGTGCACTCCAGTTCATCCACAGCCATTCTTACACCAAATCCACAAACAGTAATTAGGGCCCGAGCACGACCATGCGAGGTCCCTATTGAATTTGCTCGGATTATTAGGGCCCGAGCACGACCGTGTGAGGTCCCTATTGAATTTGCTCGGATTATTTTTTTTTTATTTATTTTTTTTATTTTTTCTGCAAAGTAGGCTCAACTGACATGGCCTAAACATTCTCGAAAACTCACCAAAATTTGCAAACATGTCAGAACCGGTGAAAAATTTCGTATTCTACAAGTTTCGCACATGGGCGTTGCAAAATGACTCGCTAGCGCCACCTAGAAAATTGGAAAAAATTAGCCCCTCGTTCACGTTCAACCTACATGTACGAAATTTTCTGTATCATATCAAGACGCACAAAAAAGCCTCAAGAACCCATAGCCTAAAGTCAACAGGAAGTCGGCCATTTTGAATTTTACGGCCATTTTTGGATGATTTACACACTTCGTACTTTAACGAACTCCTCCTAGGGATTTAGTCGGATCGACGTCAAATTTCTGCTGTGCCTTCTAAAGGCATTGACGATGAAAGTTGTGCTATTTGCGAGTTTTCGTCAATGGGCGTGTCCGTGGCGTCGATGATTCGCCATGAACAGGAAGTTGTTGTAACTTCAGTGTACATGCTCACATCTGGACCAAACTGTACATCTAGGATGAGAGTCCCGCCCTGAACACATGTACATGCCGACATTCACCCACAGTCATAGCGCCACCTGCTGGCAATAGAAAGTGACCTTTAACGAAGCAGCCCCGCGCCGCACGTTTCACCTACGTGCACGAATTTTCTGTGGTACGTGTATCTTGTCCAGACGCACAAAAAATCTCTTGGAGCCATAGCCTAAACCCAACAGGAAGTCGGCCATTTTGAATTTTATGTCAAATTTTGGATGATTTACACACTTCGTACTTAACGAACTCCTCCTAGGGATTTAGTCCGACCGACCTCAATTTGTGCTGTGCCTTCTAAAGGCATTGAAGATGAAAAGTTGTGCTATTTGCAGTTTTCGTCAATGGGCGTGTCCGTGGCGTGGCGTCAGATCAAGTCTTCGCCATGACACGGAAGTTGTCGTAACTTCAGTGTACATGCTCACATCTTAACCAAACTTTACGTGCTTGATAACTCTCCCACCCCGTTATGGAGGACCGATCCTGACACAGCCAGAAATAAATACAGAAATAAATAAATGCTCAATAAATAATAAGCATCCAATTAAATACACAAAAATAAGTAAATAAATAAATGTAGGTAGTAATTAAATTATACAAGGAGACATAATGTATATTTTAATTAGTGCCTTTACTTATTCACCTTTGTTATAATTACCTTATTTGTTTATTCAACTTTATTTATTACTAATTTTTTTAATGTATTTTTTATGTGTGTGTTTTAATATTTTTGTCTGTTTTATTCTTCCTTTGTATTTATTTACCTTATTTTTTTCACCCATGGTATTTATTTCTGCCTGTCTTTTTTAAATTTTTGTATGCATTTCTGCCTCATTATGCAAATGAGGAGGGGCTGTGTCTCAAGGGGTCATCTTCTCTGCTATTGGTGGACCAGTCAGACAGGAGAGCTCCTACTCTGCCTGCAGACATCAACGATCTTGCCCCTCACACAGTCAGATGACTTCCTTCAGTGCGCTGAGGTGTTTAACAACTCTGAAGACAATACTACCAGCAATGTCTTCCTTCCTTTTCACGTAGAAGACCCGACAGACAGTGCTTTCAGTTTGCTGCATGCATGGACACAGAACTGCAGTATAGGGAGAAGCACACGGTCAGCTGGCTGCAGCTAAATCTGGAGTGCACTCGTATTCAATTCTGTATGAAGTCGGCCATTTTGAATTTTAACTCCTCCTAGGGATTTAGGCCGACCGACCTCAAATTTGTGCTGTGCCTTCTAAAGGCATTGAAGATGAAAAGTTGTGCTATTTGCAAGTTTTCGTCAATGGGCGTGTCCGTG
Source organism: Micropterus salmoides (assembly GCF_014851395.1). Classification (NCBI taxonomy): domain Eukaryota; kingdom Metazoa; phylum Chordata; class Actinopteri; order Centrarchiformes; family Centrarchidae; genus Micropterus; species Micropterus salmoides. The sequence continues at coordinate 4,457,053 of NW_024040040.1, forward strand.
GCGTGGCGTCAAAGATCACTCTTCGCCATGACACGGAAGTTGTCGTAGCTTCAGTGTACATGCTCACATCTGGACCAAACTGTACATGTAGGATGAGAGTCCCCCCTGAACATATGTACATGCTGACATTCACCCACAGTCATAGCGCCACCTGGCAACAGGAATGACTTTTAACGAAGCAGCCCCCGCCGCACGTTTCACCTACGTGCACGAATTTTCTGTGGTACGTGTATCTTGTCCAGACGCACAAAAAAGTCTCTTGGAGCCATAGCCTAAACCCAACAGGAAGTCGGCCATTTTGAATTTTACGTCAAATTTTGGATGATTTATACACTTCGTATTTTAACGAACTCCTCCTAGGGATTTAGTCCGACCGACCTCAAATTTCTGCTGTGCCTTCTAAAGGCATTGAAGATGAAAAGTTGTGCTATTGCAAGTTTTCGTCAATGGCGTGTCCGTGGCGTGGCGTCAAAGATCAACTCTTCGCCATGACACGGAAGTTGTCGTAACTTCAGTGTACATGCTCACATCTGCACCAAAACTGTACATGTAGGATGAGAGTCCCCCCTGAACACATGTACATGCTGACATTCCAGACAGTCATAGCGCCACCTGCTGGCAACAGGAAGTGACTTTTAACGAAGCAGCCCCCGCCGCATGTTTTACCTACGTGCACGCATTTTCTGTGGTACGTGTATCTTGTCCAGACGCACAAAAAAGCCTCTTGGAGCGATGCCCTAAAATCAACAGGAAGTAGGCCATTTTGAATTTACGTCAATTTTGGATGATTTACACACTTCGTACTTTAACGAACTCCTCCTAGGGATTTAGTCCGACCGACTTCAAATTTGTGCTGTGCCTTCTAAAGGCATTGAAGATGAAAAGTTGTGCTATTTGCGAGTTTTCGTCAATGGGTGTGTCCGTGGCGTGGCGTCAGAGATCAAGTCTTCGCCATGACACAGGAAGTTGTTGTAACTTCAGTGTACATGCTCACATCTGAACCAAACTTTACGTGCTTGATAACT
>NW_024040040.1:4458577-4483753 GCF_014851395.1 Micropterus salmoides
ACAATCTAAGTGCACGGCGTGAAACGGGTGGAGCAGTGGCGTTTGGGGCGTGTCCAACTGAAAAAGTGGTCAGAGCGAGGGGCGCATTGTTCTAGGGGTTGTAGTGAGTCTGTGAATTAGTTGGGCTGTGTTTGGGCGTAACATGCAATAAGCCATCAGATTGTCATTTCCCATTCCCTTTAAAGCCAGGTGTGCTTGTATCTTGTACTGTCTCTGATGTTCCTCTGTGGCTTATCAGTGACGTGTCTGAACTCCAGTCTGTTAACCAGACAGCGCATCTCCTCTGTGAAACGTCTGGATCCTCACTGCGCTGCGTTATTAGAAACTATGATGAACCGTCGAGGGTCACATCTCTCCCCTACAGTGGTTTCCTTATTTGTGCTTTGTTGCTGTATGACGGTTTACATAAATGATCAAGAGGCTGCTGTCAGTTTCTATGTGCAGTAAAGTCACAGCAAATACTGTATCATGATGCATTTAAACAGCAAACCAAAGGACAGGAAACCCTCCAGAGGAAACAGAATTCAACTTATAGCTTCTGAAACAATTTAGACTCTCTGATGGAGCTCAGGAGTGATCAGCAGGACGGCTGTTTTACTTCAGTTTCTCTGTGAACCTGGACTGTGTGTGAGACCTTTTGGATGCGGAGAACACAGAACATGAATTAACATTAACCCTGACCAATCCTGTTGGCGTGTTAGGAGATTTGAATCATCATTGAAGTATGTTGCTGTGCCTCGTGCCTAAATGCACACAGTGTCTCTCGTACCTTTGGAGGTAATGCGCCCTTAAATAATAAAAACAGTCAAATGCTGCGCAGTTGTCTTTAGACACGTTCTTTTCGTTCAATGGCGCTATCACTTTCTGCTGCCTCAAGATAGCATGCGCCGACAAGTTGCCTTACTACACCTCATTTTAAGCCAACACTCCCATGGGTGCACAGATGGGCGCAAGTGCATTTGTTATTTAAACAACGGCGTGCCTGGCGTCGGCTGAAACTAGCAATGACACTTGCAACAAAGCCTCAAGTCAGGTCCAGCATCAGGTCTTGAATCAAAGACAACAAGTCCATCAGGTCCCAAGAGGAGATCTACAAGTCCCAAGTCAATATTCTGAGGTCAAGAGGAGTTTTGTTCCATAGCAGAGATTTCAGTAACTGAGAAATTGATCAGTTTGGTGTATCAATCAACAACCTGATCATGTTATGATGGTGCTAACTCACTTCTTTTTCATCTCTGGTTCTTCAGGGTCAGAAGTCATCAAAATCCCATGATGCATCATGAAGCCCTGACTGCCGACTGCTGGAGCTACACACTACTTGTAGACACACAGACGCACAAAACACAAAAATTAATGTAAATTCCGTTTTAAGGCTTAAACTGTAAAAGCTGTGAGGCGTTCAGTGAAAGGGTTATGGGTTTAAATCCTCCCGGAAGTTCACTCAAATAATGCTTAAACGCTTCACCACATCTATCGTTATCTATTTATTTCCATTCTTTGCTTTTCTGGTATCAGAAGTCATGTAGCGAAAAACAGTTGAACAATAAAGGAAAAAAACATTTGTCTCCATCCTGTAATCGTACTGTTTCCTTCCTCTGCATCTGGTTGAATGTCCGATCAGAGCCGCCGAAATGTGTAATGTTGTCTTTTTTACTATGATCACTTAACAGTGTTAAGTGCTTGTTGCACAGGAAACAATTCACGTTTCCTGTTGCAAAGCATTATATATTTGATGTGTTGTTTGTGAGCGAGCAGCTCAGGTATGCTGAGATATTGTTTTTATTCCTTAATCCTCTCTGTCCTTGTTTCTTTCTCTTCTGCCTCCGAGTCTCAAAGCCGCCAGAGCTTCACTTATTACTACCTTGAGAAGAAATAACAGAAAAAAGAAAGCAAACATGAGACGCCTCGGGCTTTGTGTCTGTCTGCAGCTCTTCTCGTTCACAGTCACTGTCATCACTTCACGGAAATTAGTGGGTGGTTTTTTAATTTTCTCAAATGACTTACCCCACATGGCCATAAGTATGCGGACATCTGACATGTGATCTTTCTGGTTTCCGTGTTTCCAGCAGATGTTGAACCTGCTGCAGGGATTTACTCCCTGAGTTAGTCAAGTCCAAAACGGATGGCGTTCCAGTTCATCTCAAATGTGTTGGACGGGGTTGAGGTCAGTTCTTCGACACAAATTGGGAAAACTATTTCTTTATAGAGCCGGCTTTGTGCACTCAAGCTTTATCATGCTGAAACAGGGAACACAAACCTTTGGAAGAAAATTGTTACGCTGAAGCATTATGAGTTCCCAATACTGGAAGTGACAAGACTAAACCCTAAAAGCCCCATCCAGACCAGAACAGGGGTGTCCTATACTTTTGGCCACAGAGGACAGGGCTGGGCAATTACTGCGATCTAATTTCCTCAATAACAAATGTTCAATAAATGTTTGAATTAATTCATTTGAATCACAACACAAATCAGTAACTAATCCGTCTGGTTTCTTCAACTTTTACTCAGGAGCAAAAATCAGCCTGAAATAAATAATGATTTGACATTATCCTGAAAATTATTGATATCAATTGATTTGACATTTTGTGGCCGTATCGCCCAGCCCTACTTGATATTTTACCTTTATCTGCTTTACAAACTGAATCCTGGTAGTATAAAACAAGATTTACCTAAAATGTGAATAAAAGTTAATGAAGTTTGGTGGGATTGCGCCCGTTTCACAGCGCAGCCACCCGCCCAGTGCTCATGTGCAGCTTCTCCAGCTGTATTGCTGGAGCCAGATTCGTTCGGTGAGCACAGGGTTTGGTTTTTTGTCTCTTTGGTACCGTGTTGTACCCAACCTGGCAACCTATTTCTGATGAAAATGGTTGTTTTTAGCATACAGTGCAGCCTCACAGAACTGGTGTAGACTCTTGCTACGTTTCTGTTTGCTTGGAGATTAAACAAACAAGCCAGAGCCAGAGCCAGGCTAACTGTTTCCTTAAATCGCATCATGGGGCTCACTCCCATTCAAGACTTAATTACTTAACTTAAAATAAAAGGAGTCAAACGTTTTCAGTTGTTGACAGTTTTGAATAATGTCTTTTTTTCTACACGACATGTTTTTCTAGTTTTTGATGTTGACTCAGCGTGTCAGTGTTTATTCTAAACTCAAAGGTTCGGCACAAACGTCTGCTGTCGAGGTGAGTAAAACTTTTAAAAACTGTTTTCAACTTCAAGCAGGCAACAAAAGAACTAAACCCAAAGCTCCACATTCTTCTTCTATCCTGCTTTTAGTGTTTTATGTCAAAGCTCAGAGTTTCCTGTGTCTGCAATGAGCTTCAGGCTACTAATAAAGTTTGACTCCTCCTCACTCCAAAGGTCCTCCTGCCTGAAAACAAGGAGGCGAGAGGAGAAAACAAGAAAGTCAGCCCGACAGACGGGGAGGAAGGAGGGATGGGAGCGCAGGAAAAGGAGGAGGACTCGGCTGCTTCGCCGGGGAAGAAGCAACAGAAAACATCCAAAGAAGTGTTTTCTCCGTCCTGCCGGATAAATACGAACCTCTGATCGAAGAAGAGGAGGAGGAGGAGGAGACGCCAGAGGAGAGGAGGAAGAGGAAGGAGGAGAAGAAGAGGAAGAAGAAGAAGAAGTACAAGAAGTACAGGAAGGTAAGGATGACCTTAGACCCGAGGAGGTGTGAGGGACACATTGTGTTTCTGTTCATGCGTTATAAGTTCAGCTAATCGACTCATCGATACATGAACCAAACTAACTGTTAGGCAGGTTGGACAGAGAGGATTTTAACATCCTGTTTGCTGCAGGTGAAGTCACAGGTTTGAATCCCTGAGGCTGTTAAACATTGACTCAGCAGTGTGAGCGTGACCTTTGACCCCGGCACACTGGATCAGCCTGACGCGGTCAACACAGATAAAGAAGAGGTTGAAACTTTCTACCTGAAACTTGTGACGCAGCAAAGACGCAGGTTTGCTTCCAGACGTGGAGGAGACGCAATTCAGACGTGACGCTGCATTTGTAGACGTTTCTGTCAATCCAGCAAACCAACAGCCCATTCACAGGCCGTCAAACCAACGCACATGGCGCCCTTAAGCTAAAAATAGGCCTATTTTAAATAACTGACATGTCAGGGTAAGGAGGACAGCTGGGTCAGACACCGGACTTTGGTGTTTATTTTGGAAAGTCTAAGCAGACGTTGGTTTTTTTATTCTTCCTAACTGACCTCGGAGCTCGCAGGTACCCAGAGCGTTAAAGTGACGGGGTGTCGACTAAGCGTCCATACGTGATGATTTGGGATGAGAACGTGTTGAAATTACACATATGAAACCAAAAATAATAGTAGAATTAGTAATTGCTGTATTTTCATGCACTAGCTCTGGAAAATTGCATTTAGTAGCCGAAAGAAAAGGTGATTTTTTCACCTTCACTGCTTCATCTTTGATTGTTCATTTCTATGAATACTATAAATACTTGGGCTGAACCAGAGACTGTCCCTCAGACCACACCGTCCCCGTCCCCGGGCGGGATAGCGGCGTATAACGTCTTCGTATTTCTAGCAGGTTATTTCATTCATCGTTTTAATTAGGCTTCATTCTGAACCTTTTTCAGTGATTACTCACTATTTGAATCTTACTTCTGTTTTCTGCAAGTTAGAATGATGTAATTAAACCAAGACGGACAACAACAACAATAATCCCCAGCAAAAAATAAAAACCCAAAATTTCATTGAGGTATGAAGCGTGTGTTTGGAGATTGGAGAGTTTGGTTTCCCGCTCTGACAGGTGCGCACAGTTACCTGTTGCTGCCGGCCAGCTGGCTGCTTAGACAAACATTTATGTAGCTTGAGGACGACAACAGTCACTCTAAAGCTGAAACAAAGGCCGACTCACCTGGAGGCAGACCAGGTTTCTCAGGAACCATTTGCTCTGTGGCGGGTAAAGGAGCCGAACCTTTAACTTGTTGTTTTTTTGCCCTCTGCTGTGTCTGTCAGAACGTCAGGAAGGCGCTGGGCTTCAGCTGGCGCTGCCTGCTGGCCGGTCTACAGACCATGGCCTGCGCTTACTCCACACCGCTCTCAGCCATGTCCACCGTGCTGACGGAAGTCCACAGATAAACCGGCAGCAGAGCATGATGGGATAGATTCTGAGCTTTGACCCATATTACCTTGGGGCCGCCTGTCCTGTTTGGCCCCTGGGCCTGGTGATCATCCAGGCTGTGCACCAGGAGCATGAAGACGGAAGGATGGATGAAGTATTTAAAGTGTGGGACTTACGTAGGGATGTTATTACTAAAGGATGGATTTTTGTAATAATACATCGATGGCTGTGAACTAAATGTTAAAACAGTAATAAAAGCTAAAGAATCCTCATTTAATCTATGAAGAAAATAACTTTTTAAAGGGATTGTTTTTGGTCTTATTAAACACACTCTGATATGTGTTGTATTTTTAGTTTATTGTGTCTGTAAGTTTTTAATACACGACATTTAATGTGTCTGATGAACTTTAAATTCTTTTACTTCTACTATGTTTTTCTGCAGTAGTGAAAAACCACAATAACAATAATATGTACTGGATTACATCCAATAAACTCGCTTTTAATCTGTAACCTGCTGGTGTTGGTTAAATCCTTCTCTACCTCCTCGTCTAACTTCCTGCTTCCTTCCCTCCTGTTCTCTTTCTTCCTCAGTCTTACCTTTCGTACTTCTTCTTTTACAGCATTTTGAGCCCTCGCAGCCTCTCGCGCTCAGTCACTTACCAGGTGACGTCAGTAAAGTCTGTGAGGGTTCAGGGTTTAGGGCGTAGGGGGGACATTGGGATTGGGCCAGTGTGTCTGGATCCAGCTTACAATCAGTAACTTTGATGACTAAGTGATCGACTCCGTGGTCAGTTATAACATCGTCAGACTATCGCGAAATATCCGTTTGCTTTACGAGGGAAACTATGTTCTACTACTAACTACTAAGTTCAACAACACGTAACGTTAGCATATAAAAGCGTTCTTATAGTCCGTGTGCTGGCTCGCTCTGCAAAAACCTCGCTGATAAACCCAAACTAAAACGATAGATGAAACAATCCACATGTTATATTTTCCATTTACTTTCGTGAAGACAAAAGTCCGTTGAATGCAGGTGCGCTCCGGCGGCAGGGGGGGCACTTTCTATTGATGATAACTAGCTTGGCGCGACACCGGACAGTGGCGGCGTAACGTCCTAAAGGATCCGACTAGTTGAGACACATTTGTTTCGCCTTTTTCACATGAGCGGCATATCGTCGCAAGTAAGATATATTACTATTATTACTGTAGACTTTTCAGTCAGAGGGGGGTCCAAGGTCTGTGTTACAGGGGCGCTGGCCCCTGTTGGCTCCCCACCAAATCCGCCACAGCCTAGCACCAACTTTCCTTCCCTGCCACCTTGTTTCCTACTGTCCCTCTTCTTTTGCTTTTCTTATGTAACCTACCTCTTCTTTCCTTCCCTAACACCCAGTTTCCTTCCCTGCCACCTTGTTTCCTACTGTCCCTCTTCTTTTCCTTTTCTTAGTAACCTACCCTCTTCTTTCCTTCCCTAACACCCAGTTTCCTTCCCTGCCACTTGTTTCCTACTGTCCCTCTTCTTTTGCTTTTCTTATGTAACCTACCCTCTTCTTTCCTTCCCTAACACCCAGTTTCCTTCCCTGCCACCTTGTTTCCTACTGTCCCTCTTCTTTTGCTTTTCTTAAGTAACCTACCCTCTTCTTTCCTTCCCTAACACCCAGTTTCCTCCCTGCCACCTTGTTTCCTACTGTCCCTCTTCTTTTGCTTTTCTTATGTAACCTACCCTCTTCTTTCCTTCCCTAACACCCAGTTTCCTTCCTGCCACCTTGTTTCCTACTGTCCCTCTTCTTTTGCTTTTCTTAAGTAACCTACCCTCTTCTTTCCTTCCCTAACACCCAGTTTCCTTCCCTGCCACCTTGTTTCCTACTGTCCCTCTTCTTTTCCTTTTCTTATGTAACCTACCCTCTTCTTTCCTTCCCTAACACCCAGTTTCCTTCCTGCCACCTTGTTTCCTACTGTCCCTCTTCTTTTCCTTTTCTTATGTAACCTACCCTCTTCTTTCCTTCCCTAACACCCAGTTTCCTTCCCTGCCACCTTGTTTCCTACTGTCCCTCTTCTTTTCCTTTTCTTATGTAACCTACCCTCTTCTTTCCTTCCCTAACACCCAGTTTCCTTCCCTGCCACCTTGTTTCCTACTGTCCCTCTTCTTTTCCTTTTCTTATGTAACCTACCCTCTTCTTTCCTTCCCTAACACCCAGTTTCCTTCCCTGCCACCTTGTTTCCTACTGTCCCTCTTCTTTTCCTTTTCTTAAGTAACCTACCCTCTTCTTTCCTTCCCTAACACCCAGTTTCCTTCCTGCCACCTTGTTTCCTACTGTCCCTCTTCTTTTGCTTTTCTTATGTAACCTACCCTCTTCTTTCCTTCCCTAACACCCAGTTTCCTTCCCTGCCACCTTGTTTCCTACTGTCCCTCTTCTTTTCCTTTTCTTAAGTAACCTACCCTCTTCTTTCCTTCCCTAACACCCAGTTTCCTTCCCTGCCACCTTGTTTCCTACTGTCCCTCTTCTTTTGCTTTTCTTATGTAACCTACCCTCTTCTTTCCTTCCCCTAACACCCAGTTTCCTTCCCTGCCACCTTGTTTCCTACTGTCCCTCTTCTTTTGCTTTTCTTAAGTAACCTACCCTCTTCTTTCCTTCCCTAACACCCAGTTTCCTTCCCTGCCACCTTGTTTCCTACTGTCCCTCTTCTTTTGCTTTTCTTATGTAACCTACCCTCTTCTTTCCTTCCCTAACACCCAGTTTCCTTCCTGCCACCTTGTTTCCTACTGTCCCTCTTCTTTTGCTTTTCTTAAGTAACCTACCCTCTTCTTTCCTTCCCTACCCAGTTTCCTTCCCTGCCACCTTGTTTCCTACTGTCCCTCTTCTTTTCCTTTTCTTATGTAACCTACCCTCTTCTTTCCTTCCCTAACACCCAGTTTCCTTCCCTGCCACCTTGTTTCCTACTGTCCTCTTCTTTTCCTTTTCTTAAGTAACCTACCCTCTTCTTTCCTTCCCTACACCCAGTTTCCTTCCCTGCCACCTTGTTTCCTACTGTCCCTCTTCTTTTGCTTTTCTTATGTAACCTACCCTCTTCTTTCCTTCCCTAACACCCAGTTTCCTTCCCTGCCACCTTGTTTCCTACTGTCCCTCTTCTTTTCCTTTTCTTAGTAACCTACCCTCTCTTTCCTTCCCTAACACCCAGTTTCCTTCCCTGCACCTTGTTTCCTACTGTCCTCTTCTTTTCCTTTTCTTAAGTAACCTACCCTCTTCTTTCCTTCCTAACACCCAGTTTCCTTCCCTGCCACCTTGTTTCCTACTGTCCCTCTTCTTTGCTTTTCTTATGTAACCTACCCTCTTCTTTCCTTCCCTAACACCCAGTTTCCTTCCCTGCCACCTTGTTTCCTACTGTCCCTCTTCTTTTCCTTTTCTTATGTAACCTACCCTCTTCTTTCCTTCCCTAACACCCAGTTTCCTTCCCTGCCACCTTGTTTCCTACTGTCCCTCTTCTTTTGCTTTTCTTATGTAACCTACCGTCTTCTTTCCTTCCCTAACACCCAGTTTCCTTCCCTGCCACCTTGTTTCCTACTGTCCTCTTCTTTTCCTTTTCTTATGTAACCTACCGTCTTCTTTCCTTCCCTAACACCAGTTTCCTTCCTGCCACCTTGTTTCCTACTGTCCCTCTTCTTTTGCTTTTCTTATGTAACCTACCCTCTTCTTTCCTTCCCTAACACCCAGTTTCCTTCCCTGCCACCTTGTTTCCTACTGTCCCTCTCTTTTCCTTTTCTTATGTAACCTACCCTCTTCTTTCCTTCCTAACACCCAGTTCCTTCCCTGCCACCTTGTTTCCTACTGTCCCTCTTCTTTTCCTTTTCTTATGTAACCTACCCTCTTCTTTCCTTCCCTAACACCAGTTCCTTCCCTGCCACCTTGTTTCCTACTGTCCCTCTTCTTTTGCTTTTCTTATGTAACCTACCGTCTTCTTTCCTTCCCTAACACCCAGTTTCCTTCCCTGCCACCTTGTTGCCTACTGTCCCTCTTCTTTGCTTTTCTTATGTAACCTACCGTCTTCTTTCCTTCCCTAACACCCAGTTTCCTTCCCTGCCACTTTGTTTTCTACTGTCCCTCTTCTTTTCCTTTTCTTATGTAACCTACCGTCTTCTTTCCTTCCCTAACACCCAGTTTCCTTCCCTGCCACCTTGTTGCCTACTGTCCCTCTTCTTTTCCTTTTCTTATGTAACCTACCGTCTTCTTTCCTTCCCTAACACCCAGTTTCCTTCCCTGCCACTTTGTTTCCTACTGTCCCTCTTCTTTTGCTTTTCTTATGTAACCTACCCTCTTCTTTCCTTCCCTAACACCCAGTTTCCTTCCCTGCCACCTTGTTTCCTACTGTCCCTCTTCTTTTGCTTTTCTTATGTAACCTACCCTCTTCTTTCCTTCCCTAACACCCAGTTTCCTTCCCTGCCACCTTGTTTCCTACTGTCCCTCTTCTTTTCCTTTTCTTATGTAACCTACCGTCTTCTTTCCTTCCCTAACACCCAGTTTCCTTCCCTGCCACTTGTTTCCTACTGTCCCTCTTCTTTTCTTTTCTTATGTAACCTACCGTCTTCTTTCCTTCCCTAACACCCAGTTTCCTTCCCTGCCACCTTGTTGCCTACTGTCCCTCTTCTTTTCCTTTTCTTATGTAACCTACCGTCTTCTTTCCTTCCCTAACACCCAGTTTCCTTCCCTGCCACTTGTTTCCTACTGTCCCTCTTCTTTTGCTTTTCTTATGTAACCTACCCTCTTCTTCCTTCCCTAACACCCAGTTTCCTTCCCTGCCACCTTGTTTCCTACTGTCCCTCTTCTTTTGCTTTTCTTATGTAACCTACCCTCTTCTTTCCTTCCCTAACACCCAGTTTCCTTCCCTGCCACCTTGTTTCCTACTGTCCCTCTTCTTTTCCTTTTCTTATGTAACCTACCCTCTTCTTTCCTTCCCTAACACCCAGTTTCCTTCCCTGCCACTTTGTTTCCTACTGTCCCTCTTCTTTTGCTTTTCTTATGTAACCTACCGTCTTCTTTCCTTCCCTAACACCCAGTTTCCTTCCCTGCCACTTGTTTCCTACTGTCCCTCTTCTTTTCCTTTTCTTATGTAACCTACCGTCTTCTTTCCTTCCCTAACACCCAGTTTCCTTCCCTGCCACCTTGTTTCCTACTGTCCTACCTTATTTCCTTCCTCTTCCTTTAGTGTCCTCTTCTCCTTTCCTTATCATTCCCTCTTCTTTCCTTCCTAACACCCTTCCTCCTCTGCCGGCTGTATTCCCATTATCCTCCTCATTTCCTTTCCTCATCCTCCCCTGCCTCCTTCCTTTTTCCTGCCTTGCCTCTTCTCTGTTTCCCACCCAGTGGAAGTGAAGTAGCAGCAGCATAATAAATGAAGGTGTAATACATGAGAGGACCAGGAGGTGTCCCTGCATCACTGCTCTGAAAATACTCCACTTTTCTTCTCCTTATACGCAGGGTACAAACCACAGAGGACCCTGGGGGGGGGGCTCTATTTTAGTCACACACTAATATGTTTCTGTAATATCATCATGGATCATGCGTAAAATAAGACTAGTGATTCTTGCATAATTCACTTTTACAAACATGCATCCTGCAAAAGATCCTGCACTGAAAGAGCACAAACTTTGTTTAGTTCCCCTCTCGGTCGCCATGATCCACAGGAGTTAAAGGACAGAAGAGCTCTGCAGAGCAGGCAGGACAGGTTGGGGAGGTTGTGAGCCCCCCTGACAGCACTCTGCTTATAAGGGAAAGGAGGCGGGGAGGAAGTTGAAGCCTCGGCTGTCCGTCCGTCTGGCAGGTCAACAACTCTCCTGACAGGAGCAGCTGTTCAGCCGGACAGACCTGAAGGGACCTCTGAGGCAGAGACACCAAACAAAATGGAGAGCTCATGAACTTTTCCGCTTTGTGTCCATTTCAAACTTTTTGTTGTCCTACCAACAACAGCAGGAGGTTGGCAGGACCTGAGAGCGGCCATGTCTCCGCTGCAGCTGTCCGTCTACTGGCGCCTCTCTCTCGTCTTCTTCTTCAACGCCTTCCTCTTCTTCCTCGACATTTTCACGGCCGCCGTCGTCGCGACCGTTTGTCACCACGGCAACGGCACCAACGGCTCGGACCCGCCGCTGCACGGAACGCCGGAGAGCAGCCAATCACGGTCCGGGGAAAGTTCGGAGCGCGAAGCCGATTGGACGGCACTGAGCGGGAACCAAGATGTGAGTGATGATGACTTTCAAGAGCTTTTCCACGATGTTCCTGTGATATTTAACGATTTATTAATGTTTTATAAGCTTTAAATTTAGTTTAGCTCCGTAAGATACTTTAAAACAGCGATGTCAACATATATTCGGTGTCAAAAACACAACAACTCTACAGAGTAACCTACAACGTTAATGCGCGGCACGAAGCTGTTAATGTTTATTATAAAGATTATTATATAAATATAATATCAAAACTATTTTGTTAGCCATCTTACACGGAGTCAGGGTGCAAAACTTTTGGTCCACCACCCGAATAGCTAGCGATTGCTCAAAGTGTACCGGCCACTCAATAGACTTGCACTTTGTTTGTTTTTTACTGGTGAAGTAAATCTAGCAAACATTTGCATATTTTCCGGAACGTCCGGTTTCTGGCCCTCCGTCACCCAACCACCTCCTACTCTGTCTTTTCTGTTAAATATTATATCTATACCCAGCGCTTCCCCCACTGCGTTGAACTATGACCCTAAAAGGCTCCCCAGGGCGTTACAAACGGATGCCAAACGGGTCTTGACCATGCGTCCATATGGGACGACTTGGGAGTGAGAACAGGTTCAACAAGTTAGTCACCAATTCATCCTGTAGTCAGCTGGGCAGATTGACAGGAGAGTTTACAGCTGAAATAATTAGTCGATTGGAATAAAATTAATCTGCAACCATTCAATATTTTAATATCATATAATATACATTTCCATAATTTTTCAAATCTAATGCCAGAAAATGTGCTTCTTTTCTGTTTGATTGTGCAAACTGAATATCTTTGAGGTTTTTTGAGACTGTCATGAAAATAAAAATTTTCGGACATTCCAGAACAATAAGTTGATTAATCAAGAAATGTGCAATTTATCAATATGGAAAATCATCTCCTGCAGATGATTTGTGCCGTCACTACGCTCACTGGTTTTTGGTCAACAAATAGCTTAAAAGCTAAAAACCACAACGTCTCGTCATGACAAAATGTGTCACGGTAAAGTAAGTAAAGTTCAAGGTTTTATTGTCCATAAATTAGCTGAAACACAGGCAACAAACGGGCAGATATAAGTCCAGGTAAGGTAATGCAAAACCCACCAAGCAACAAGCACCATGGCAAACAGGATGAGACGTCCTGTCCACTAACATGTAGTACACTGTGCACACTATGTACTTACTTGCGTAGTGTGTGAATTTCAACAGGGTAGTGTTGTCTCAAATCAAAAAAAGAAAACCGCATCATATGCTTCCTCTTCTTTATGGCGATTGGAAACCCTCAACATTATCTCCATCATTTGACAGTCACTGTCACCTTCCAAAATATCTCTTGTTTGCTCATTTAACTTCAATTAAATTAAATTCACAAGTTTGAGAAGAGGTGGTGGTTCCTCCCTTCCGCTACGTAGCCCAGATGGTGGCCGTTGAGGTTAGCACAGGTAAATATGGCGAGGCTGATGAGGGCATTAGTTACAGGTGAGGAGTGGGTGGACTATAGGCCAGGTAACTGCAGGGCTCAAGAAGGAACTGGTGTGTATTTGGGTGATTTTGGTCATTTGATTGCACGTGTTACACATTTGCACCACAAAGGTTAACTATAAATTTAGGAGGTTCTGCACTTGTTATGACACCCCTGTGTCATAATCTGTTTCTAAGACCTTAATCATGTCAGTCACATAAAGTTGAGTTTAATTAAATGACCACAAAGTATTTTACACACAGACACCCTGGGGTCAGGTTAGGGCTGGGCAATAAAAACAATAAGGACTTTCACTCAGGAGCAAAAATCAGCCTTTAGATTTGACATTAATCCTGATAAATAACATTTATTCATTTACGCTTTTATCCAAAGCGACTTCCAACTGTTATATGTGTCAGAGGTCACACGGCTCTGGAGCGACTAGGGGTTGGTGGACGTGTCACAGCGGGGGATTGAACCCGGGTCTCTCTCACCACATCATCACCACGCCATTATTACATACCGCAGAGGGTGGGAGGTCAGGGGGCCACATTTTTGCTGAGGGGCTCCTTGGACATGTACATTTTCAACACATCTGTCTCCAGTGATTTATTTGTGTGTGTGTGTGTGTGTGCGTCAGTCAGTGTGTGGTTGGACAGACTGGCTGTCCTACGGTCAGACTCTCTTCATGGTCGGCCTGCTGCTGGGATCTCTGTTCGGAGGAGCCATATCCGACCGGTAAACACAAACACAGTGATCTGTCTCTGTAGCTCCTCTGACGTGCCGCCTCACCGCTGCCCTGCTGGTCTGTCTGTTGCAGGTACGGGAAGCGCCCGGTGCTGCTGGTGTGCGTGTGCATGCAAGCTGTGTGTGGCCTCGTGCCCGCCGTCCTTCCTCAGGCGCTCGTCTTCCTCGCTGTCCGCTGCCTGACGGGCGTCTGCTGCTGCTGCATCAACATCTGCTCCTTCAGTCTGGGTAACTCTCCTCTTCCTCCTTCCTTCCTCGTTACCAAACTGGCCTCAGCGAGTTGCGGTTGACCGGTTGTCCTGTGAGCTTTATTGGACCGCGGTGGGACACGAGGCTGATAAAGAGCACGTGTCCCAGATAAATTAATGCTGACCGGGCTGAGCGCTGATGAAGCCGGACAGCTTCCAGCTGCTTTCTGACCTCTGACCACTGCAGAGCTGTGGTTGGAGGAGACATTTGTGGAGAGACTGGAGGCTCTTTGGGGGCGGCAGGTTCATCACGGCCCACAGCCTTTCAGGAAAGGATGATGATGATCATTTCAGACCTGTACCGGTACCGGGGGGGTGGTCATTAAAATCTAAAGGCTTCATCCTCTGGGGAGCAGGAATGTGGTGAAAAGAGGTCTTCACAGGTATCCAAACACCATCTGCATCAAACCTACGCCAGACATGCACCTCCCCAAAAATGTAACTACACGTTGCGGCGACACGGACTGCAAGAACTGTGATTGGTCGGCTTGGTATTGTTTCATTTCCGGCTAATTTCACTTAAGTTACTGCTGTTCAACATCGATCAGCTCCAACTCCAACATGATCCGCTCACTTTCAGACGCCATGGTTTGTAGCAGAACACAGTGGAACACAGAAACCCCTCCGCCAACAAGCGTGTAGGCGACGCAAACACCAACACAAGTACAAATGCTCACAACCTGAGCCGGGACCCCAGTCGGGCTGGGTCCAAATCCCATTGGGTCCCAAGGCGTCACCAAAACAAAACAAACACTACAAACATATATTACTTCAGACTTTACGAACAGGTAGCTGAGGAGGCGAATCAGGTCTGGTGGGGTCCTGTGGTATTTCTGCAGGTCTCAGTGTCTGTGTTTTTAAGTGGATCCAGGTGGACTGTCTCTTTATGATTACATGTGATCACAGGAGGAAAACGTGTTTTTGCTGACAGAGAAACGTCTGCTCTTCTTCTCATTAACCTGCTGTTCTTTCTCTGTCGGGGTCTGTTCAGGTCCACTGCATCCTGGATCAGGTTGTAATATTCTCAGCTTTAATCAGAGGACATTTACATTTCAGATCAGGTCCAACATTTAAGACCTTTAACTGTAAGTGGTCAGCAAATGTCATGGTAGTTGTTGGGATATCTTACTCTGAAGAATTAAAACAGCTCACGTTTTAAAACTAGTTACAATAATTAGAAAATCACTGTGATCTTTCATCCAGATCTGGTTATAGGAGGAAATTTAAAGAATCTGGGTGCCGTTAAAGGTAACCTCTGATGCTTTCCCTCATTTTCTGTCACATACAGTGTTACAGTGTCAGATGCTCATATTAAACGTGCCCAAAGTTTCTAACAAGGAGGTAAATGTGTGAAAAAGTCCTCCCTGTCATGCTGATATTATGCGACAGCTTTTCACCTCGAAGAGAAATATTGTCACGTTTTAGTATCACAAGATCTCGTCACAATTGTGAAGGAAAGTTAGTTTCTTGGTGGACAGACGGCTTCACCGGTTGCTAAAGTAACCGTTAACTACTGCTCGTTAGTTAGCTGAGTTAGCCATGTGGCTAGAGGCCTGAAAACCTCCTCCCAGCGGTCCCAAGCTCCTGCTAGCCGTGTAAACACTCACCCTGAGCTCGAGCTCTCAGCCCAGGTGGAGTCAGAGACGTTGTATAGAGGAGACATGTCACTTTAAGAATCCTCAATACAGATCTATAGGGAAAGCCGGTAACACCAAAGATGGCAATTGTCCCGCCCCTCCCGCTAGAAAGCCAATCGTCTTCTTTTAACAGCCGAAGCAGGAAACATATTTCAGCCAATCGTGTGGTTCCACTGACATAAGGGGCCTACTGTGGATGCGCAGCAGAAGTATAAGCGGTCCGGAAAAACACTTTCTAAACCTTATTTTGGGGCAAAGTCGTGAAACTTTTTCAGCGATTTTTATCAGATTTTAATGCTGATTCTGTTCATGTAGTTTTTATGTCCCGTTGACCAGTGAAAGTGCAGATCTGGCTCTCTGTCCATTCATTCAGAGAGGAGCCTGGTCTAGTTAGGACGAAATAGCTGCCAAGATGGCTGCCGAGTGGCAGAATTTGCCTATAAGCACTTTGGCTAAGCTAATAGGGCCACTAGCAGCACGACTAACAGTTGCTAGCTTTACAGTTAGCAGCAGTTAGAGGTTACTTGTCCACCTAGAAACTCTAGAAATTATGATCCAGTTTCAACAGAATCTGTTAATAATAAAAGTTGTGTTTTTGTACAGTGATCAGTGAGGCCCTGAGTGGATGGTACCTACACTGGCCCCCAGAAATACTCCGTTTTTCCAACCTACTTCTTGTCTCCTTTAGGTTGACTATCTAACAACTGTCCAGGGACTATGGATGAAAAACTCTTTTGGCTAACTCTGGTGCATTAATGTCAGTGTTTTATAAATTAAATTGAATTATAATAATATGTTGTGGCCTGTTAAACATTAAATTAATTACATTCCGCGCACTATTGCTATTTTCCAACATAAGTTAAAGCTGTCCTATGCCGTCGAGCACACCAGTGGGATAATGAGGCGGCGCGGCTCACAAGCCCCTTAGCAGACTTCCTGGAAGGTGGCCAATCAGAAGAAAGTGGGCGTTTGGGGGAGGGGCTTGTTCCAGACAGATGATGAACTGAGGGGCCAGTAAAAGATAAACAAGGCTTTTTTTGAACTCATGCAAAGCTGCACTAGTGGAGTCCCAGTATACAAATACAGAGCTGGACATTAGTGTAATAGATCCCCTTTAAAGGCCTCCTTACAACAACAAGCGAGATGTTGTCATGAGTTCCTTTAAAGACACGTCAGCTTTGGCTTTAACGCTGAAAACGCAATGTTTAAAGGTGTTTGTGTTTGAGGTGCAGCTGTGGAGTGGACCCTCCCTGCTGCTCGGCTCTGGCCGCCGGCCTTCCTGCCGTTCTGCTTCAGTCTGGGGACGATGGGTGTTGCGCCGCTGGCCTGGCTCAGCCCCACCTGGATACAACTGCACCTGGCGCTGTCGCTGCCTCAGCTCATCTGCCTGCCGCTCTACTTGTAGGTGCACCCTCCTGTCTTGCTTAGTTTTTGAATAAAAAAATGGGAGCTAGATACCAGCTTGGAGGTGTTTTTCTGTCTTTCAAGCTCAATCCCAGAGTCTCCTCGCTGGCTGTCGTTAAAAAGGAGGACAGACGTTCTGGACCGTTACAGCAGCAACAGCCCGGCAGACAAAGAGTGTCTGGACCTGGTAAACAAACACAAACACTTGATGTCTCCTCTGAGCCATTAAACCCAACATACTGCAATACTCACCAAAGGCAAATAAAAGTCACTGATCATCTTTCTCTAGTAATGTTAACATCCTGTCAGTTAGTCAGGGAGTTCACAGTTTGTGTGTGTGTTTCTGTGTGTGTAGCTGTTGGACTGTACCTGGTCCGACCTACAGAAAGCCACTGAGGCCCCGAAGGAGGGGCCTCTGGGAAGCCACGCCCCCAGTGACATCATCCACCTCAAACACCCGACGATCTTGCTGCGGCTGTTCATCATGAGTTACCTGAGGTACAAACAAACAAATAAGAAACGTGTTCCCTGCAGGGTTTGAAAAAAGATTTTCAGAATAAAGTTCTAATATATAGAGAAAACAAAGAGCTTTAGTAATATTTTCAGTAAAAAAAACTCATAATACTTGCAAGAAATACCATCATTTGTCATAATACTATAAACCACTTTTCATAACAGTTTGACTTTATTCTCATACAGCATTTGTCCTTTTTCTTATAAAATATGTAAGACCTCTGTTTTGTTCTAAAAATATCTCTTTATTCTCTAAATCTCAAATTGTTTTTAGCCATGGTGAAGAAAATATTGGTTTCTTTCCTGTGTGTATGTGAATGTATAAGTCAGCTCGTGCGACATTGACTACCAGCTGTATACAGCGTGCTGACCTCAAAAATCCAGCTGCATTCTAACATTAAGCTAGCTCTCCTTATTAGCATGGCTCCTTGCATGCTGGCTAATAACTTTTTCTAAGCTGGGTCTCCGACATTGTCCGCAGGAAAAACAATGAACGTGTGGGAAACACTGTATCAGAATCAGAATCAGAATCAGTTTTATTGCCAGGTATGTGTACACACACGAGGAATTTGACTCAGGATTGTACATTGCTCACGATGTGCTTACTTATACAATAATAAAATAATAATAAAATAAAATCAGACTCACAAACTACAGAATAGACAACACTAATATACACACTATGAACAAAACAACATATTGACAAATAGTGCAGTATGTGTATAAATAACATATTGCATTTATTTTATGTTATCCTATTCTAATATACGTTCAATTATCTGTTATGTTCTGTGTGTGCAGCACCAATGAACACACATTCGTGCAACTCTGTGTTGTATAATAAACTTCCTTGACACTCAAGATAATAATATAGAAGAGAAAAAAAACAGGTGGGAAAAAGGAGATTGTAGATTAAGTTAGAGGTTCAAAGGTGACAGTACTATAAAACACACATAATGTATCACTGTTAAATCAACAGGAGATCTTTGAACCTTTTTTAGGTTGTGTCGTAACAATCAGAAACACTGAAAGAACAGCCGCCATCCTGTAATCCCCACCCACAACATTTACGACTTGTAACTGTGCACATGTGTTTCTAAAAAGTTTAGATGTTGGCTTAGAGTTTTGAATACAGAAAAGTTTAGATGTTGGCTTAGAGTTTTGAATACAGAAAAGAATCCTTTATGCTAATAGAAGCCAAACTTGGAAAAACTTCTTAGACAAAAAGCCTAAATCATCGTCCGCCCTGAGACATTTTAATATGATGGCAGCTTTTCAACAGTGAAAGTTCAGGTCATAAGGTGAAAACTCTGTTTCGTGTAACCTGTTGGCCAAAAACATGAGAAACCAAATGAAAACCAGGAGTCCAGGCACATCTGTAGAAATGTTAAAAGTGTTATTGCAACACATCATCAGCTGTGGGTGATTCATTGTAATCAGTCACAGTGAATATTTGTCAGAGTTACATTATTTCTGCAAATTGACACAAAAAAACACAAAGGTCGACTTGCTTTTTGTCTCTTGCTTTTCAGCCACATCTGGTGGCCCTCCTCAGTATTTGGAGTTGAAATGTATCGCAAGTCTATAGCAAAGTAAATAAGACATAAAGGGCAAACCATTTGTGTGATCCTTACGGTAATTTTTACAAAGAACTTGTTTTTTTAAATTAAACTTTTCATAAATGTGACGTTTACAGTCTATTTTAATTTCCTTTTTTTCCCCAATAAAATATCCTGGAAATAACATAAATTTGCTTCTAAAGACATGAAACAGAAACAATATTCTGAGTTAAGAACAATTTGAAGGACAAAAATTTAGGTCTAAATAAATAAATAAATGCAGAAATGTAAAAATAAATAAATAAATGCAAAAAGTAGAAATACATAAATAAAATACTGTATGCATGATTTAATAAATAAATGTATTAATAAATTATTGTATACATAAATTACTAAATGTATACATAAATAAAAGAATAATAAATAAATGTAAAAATACACAAATAGCCTTTGTCTTTACCAAAATGCATTTTAAAATAAATTATTTTAAATTTTATTTCTGTATTTGAATTATTTATTTTTGTTTGTTTGTTCATTTATTTACAGCAACGTAATTGACTGGAGTAACATTTAAACACAGGTGTGTTGTATCCATCAATTTCCTTTTCTTTCCAGGAACATTTCTAAGAACTTAAAGTTCATCTTCACCTTTTTTCTAGGAAACTTGTCAGAAACCACGAGATGCATAAATAAAGTGTTGGTAATGATAAGAAGAGACATATAACCTGTTTGTCCTCCTGGCCTGCAGTGCAGCGTCAGCGTTGACGTACTTTGGCATCTGTATGAACATCGGCTCGTTTGGCGTTGGCGTCTACTCCGCCCAGTTCTTCTCCGGCCTATCAGAGGCTCCGTGCCTGCTCGTCCCATTGATTCGCCTGGGGCGCCGGCCAATCAGCATGCTCGCTCTATTCCTGAGTGGAGCGGCCTGCTTCCTGTCGTTACTGCTGTCCAGATACAACGGTGAAATATCTGTGTGATTTGCAGCAGCTAGTTTACCAGTAGTAGTTATCATTAGCATGCTAATAATGTTAACCACAAGATAATGGTTTTAAACTGTTTTATAATATTAGCATGTTAATAACGTTAATCACGAGCTAGTGGTTCTTTCGCATGCTAATAATATTAGTTAAACTACATTAGCAGCAGAACTAAGTTTTAGGGGTGTTCAGTGGTGCATCATCAGCATAAAGTCGGATACTTTCATAAGTAAAACATTTGTAAACATAATTATAATATTAGCATTAGCACATTAATCCACTAAAATAAATCTATATATAGTAATATTAAGGTCTCACAAAAGACCCTGTTATTGATCTGTAATCAGTTATTATTTATCGTGTGTGCAGCTGAGCCTGTGCTGGTGATGAGTCTGGCTTTGCTGGGAAAACTCTGCATCCTGGCAGCCATCTTCATCTCCATACTGTACAGCATCGAGCTGTTCCCAACGGTAGTCAGGTACAAACTAACACATACATACATACATACATACATACATACATACATACAGGTACCTCTGACACGGTATATACCACATTAACCATGGCGTATTAATCCAGACAGCGCTGCGTGTCCCTGGTCAACCTGTGTTTCCGGGTCGGATGTCTGGTCAACTCCCTCGTCCCCCCAATCCAAATGGAGCGATCTCACTGGCTGCCATGGTTGTGTACAGCAGTGGACCAATTGTAGGCTGCGGCCTGTGCCTGCTGCTGCCGGAGACCAGCGGCGTCCCACTTCCTGATTCGGTGGAGCACTGTGACGCCCAGCCTCGGCCCCGCCCACCCAGCATGGGTGCCCTCTGGAGGACACGGTGAGAAAAAACTCAACAGACCTACATGAGAGATGGCTTTGGTTACTACTTTCCTGTTATAAGTGTATTTCATTATATTTCAGTAAGAAGCCACCCTGTTCTCTAAAGTGCTCCTGTAACATAAATTCAGCATAATGAACATTTCCACAGCACCAGTTCATCGATCAACGTAAAGCTACTGTCACTGAAACACTTTCGTATTTGCTTTTGATATGAAAAACATTTCTGGTCACTGTGTTCTCTGCATGCCAAAAGACTACCAAAAAAAAAAAAGGCAGTGTTGCGAAAATGTTTTTATGCATACTTGAGTTGGTTTTTGCCTTTTTCAAAAAATAAGTAATGAGCTAAATGGGAGGTGGAAACAGATTTGCAAAATAAGTTCTGACTTCACCTCACGATTGATCATCTTCCCGGTAATACCCAGAACGCACAGTGAGATTGCTGGTTGCAACTTGCCCAGTTGAAACACATTTTCCTCACATCCATGGTCCTCAGGTCCACGTGACTGTTTTGTTTCCGCTTTGCAACCCATACTAACTTCTGACAAAACTGCGCTTTGTGTAGCCAAGTTTATTTGCTGATGGAAACGCGCCTAATTTGCATTTTGTTTTTCTTTTTTATGACATTTCAAATTTGCTCAAAGTTCACTCGACAGTCAGATGGAACCATGGCTACTGTGTAAGAGAGCCAGCTTGATGTCGTCGAAATCAAAGCAACAAAGATGCGCTCTCCTGCGAACACCTGCCTTTACGCCTGAACGTCAGAGCTCAACAGCTGTGCCTCGTAACTACAACACACAGACATCTGACACCAAATTAGTTTGAAAGAAAATGTGAAAGTGGAAAAAAAACAATTTGCGGAAGGGTTTCTTACCTTCATCGTGGCGTTCATCGTCCATTCTATGGACAAAGTGAATAAAGTAAAATACATGTTAAACGTTAGATTTTAAAACCATTTATTCACATAATAAAGATCAAGATATTTGTACTTAGGTGTCAGATACGGACATTTGAGTTGAGTGGGGAATTTTAAATATTTTCTTTGGACACCTTCAAAAATTCAAGGAGTGAGCTAAAGGTTGAATCCTTGAATCCAGGCCCAGGCGCAGAGCTTTCGCCAGTCGATGACCCCGATAAAGGCAACGAGCCCGAACGTGTTGCGCGTTCTTTTCGTTTGACCTCCACTCTGGCAGAGGTGAAGTTATGCCAGAAATCTCTCCTCGGCTTCTACACCTTTCAGTCGCTCCTCAGGGCGAGAAACATCTGGCAAGCATCTCTTCTGATTCAGCCACTCTTGTTTGGACCCGAGCAGGATTTTGTGACCGGGTTTCTCAGAGCTCTTCAGTCTTCATCTTTGATGTTGCAGAACGCGGTTCCATCTTAGCCGCCTTTTCTGAGTAATTTCACAATCTCTTAATCTTAAAAATGCAGTAACTCCCTTAAGTGCGATTAAAACCACAAATTATACTTGAGGAGTATTCTGGAATGAGTTGACTTTTCTCAGAAACATTAAATCATCGGGTTTTGTTTTTGTCAAATGTCTTTTGAACCAAAAACCTAAAAATGAAAAAAACTAAAACTGGTTCCAAGTGGCCTCTGGTTTTCTTTCAGAGCCTGTCCTCTGGAGCAGTGTTGTCATTTGCATATTGCAGAAGAACAATGTGACCCGAGGGTCCAAAACGTTGACGTGCTCAACCAACTCTGTCCCTTATGTTTCTTCTTTTTTAAACGTGACCTTTAACAACATTTTTACTTTTATCCAGGATGTTTTTCAAGCCACTGATCAAGCTGTTCAAGTTATTCTCAGTCACGTTGCAGCGACTTTGAACCAGAAAGTCAGACATTCAGGAGGATTATTTTTTTAAATCAGCAACTAAAGATCAGCTACTGTCTACATGACAACAGCTGCAACGTGAATGATCGTGTTGTTTTATGTGGCGTGTGTTTTCAGGAAGCTGGTGAGCAGCCAAAGCAAGAATACGGAGACGGTCCCTGCAGAGAAAGAAGACGCACACACAGGACTGATATGAACACACACACACACACAGAGTGTTAGTTTAATGAACTTCTTTCACTTCTGTTTAGTTCTGATTTCAAATTAAAGACCAAAACAAAAAGAAAGTGAGGGAGCACGAAGCGATCTCTGAGTTCAGAAGGCGAATGTTTCTTAATGTGTTGTTTTTATTCTCATGTTGTTGTTTTTGTCACTGAAAATAAACTTAACTGAAACACAGTTTTCCTCCTGCTCACCGCTGGTCAGAGTCCAAGAAGTATTCATATACATAGTACTACCACAAACATACTCCAGCGTAAGTTACAGCTCTGTGAGGCTGATAACACGCAACAGCAGCCGATTAGCAGCAAACACAAAGTCCAGCTGAGGCAGACGGGACTGTCGTTACTTCTCAGGTCAGAAATTTAAAGTTTTGGATGCAAGAAAAGGGTGGGTGGCTATTAAAAACAGTGTTTCATTAAGGTAGTACGGTTTAAATTTGTAGTAAATGGGTTTCTGTGTCTTTTTAAGAAATGAAACATCATTACTGTGTACTTTAAAGTACTCAGAAGTAAAAGTATTAATAACAGTGTACAAATATTGCATATTTAAAAATAAACTAGAGTAAAACATTCATACGTGAACATCTGTTTTTTGGGATGTGTGGAGTCAGATTTTATCCGTACAGTTGCAGCGCTCTCTGCAGGACAAATAAGGAAGTGCAGCCCTTAAAATGACAAACTATTCCATTTAAATATTGACGCCGGAGTTTTTGGACAGATTAAAGAATGTTTGGATTTAACAGAACGCATCTTAAACTACTTCTTTATCTGTTTATTTCTAAATAAATGATATTCCTTTCTTTAGAGCTCCAAGGTCAGTTTGAAACTTTAAAATGCAGCGTAAAAACACCAAAACTGGCTATTATTAAAACAAACACTGATCAAGCGTTTGCTTTGGTTTAAGTGTCGTTACACTGATTTGTTTTCATATATTTGGACTTTCTTTACCAAAATGAGCAGAAATACAAGCAACGTTTTTATAACTAAGATTTATTATGATCCCTAAACAATTTGTAAAAAACACTTCCCAAACACGACATGATTATATGAATCAAACTGACAGAAAACACCTGCTGTCATCTGCAAACTATAAACTCACACAAATGTCCACAAGTAATTTGCCCCATTTACTGCTGAGAAAGCGGAGCCAGTAACAGATCCCAGAAGTGAAGCTCAGTGAAATACTGACAGGAACACACAATGAACAAACAAAATCTTTACCTGAAAGTTTTGCTTCCATAATTCAATTTAAATTCTCTCCAGTGTATAAATGGTGACTTCTGTATTACTCAACCTTTCACCTATTTCCCCCCGTTTGTGATTGTGCGGCAGTCGAGCAGCAAAACAGGGCTGCAAACGTCAAAGTACGTCCGCTAAAGTGCTTGTTTTTCCCTACGGACAGGCTCAGATTGTTACTACAACAGTCCAGACAGGACGCCTACAGAGGGAGAGACCTTTTTCTAAAGAGTGAGATCCTTTCTGTTTCACCAGAAACAGCCATTACAACGCTCTCGTCCGAGCCGCCACTTTTACCTCTCTGGTCTCCAGCAGCCTCGATTAGTTTCACCAAAGTCACACAATAACACAAACTAACTAAATGAGCAACTGTGAACCAACTTTTAGGAAATTAAATCACAGAACCTGTAAAATAAAGTGATTATTTTCATTAGCGACTAATCTGCTCTTTATTTTCTGGACTAATCGATTAGCTTCCTCTAAAACTTTAGAAGACAGAGTGAAATGTGCGTCCGAGTATCCCAGAGCACAAGGCGACTGTGTGTTATCACCTAAAACCAAGAAAAGCGACAAATTCCCACATTTGAAAACCTAAAACCAGCAAAACTTTGACGACGAATCAACTCATAAAATCGTTACGGATTCATTTTCTTTCAGTTCATCGACTAATCATTACAGCCGGAAAATGCCTTAAGTGGCGTGGCTGCAGCGCCTCCTTCAGACCACCGGGGGGCGCAGCACTTAGTAGGTGACGAAGTTGGCGGGGAAGATCCCGACCCGCCCGTCGTCCAGTTGCCCCTCCCACCAGTCGTACTGGGAGTCGGTGCTGGTGATGACGGTGATGCGGTCCCCGGGGACGAAGCTCAGATCGCCGGGCTGCTGCCCCGTGAACGGGTGCGTGGCCGTGCAGACCAGCTGCCCGCTGGCCCCGCCCACTGACGGTCCTTCACGTGGAGGGTTGGCTGGAAAAGAAAGATTAGTTTTAATTTATCTTAAAATCAGAACTTTTATTTATTTATTTAATATTTTTATAAGCAGTTTTTCCTGTAAAAACATTAAATGGCTCTGAATACTTTTTATACTTTAAGTACATTGTCCAAATTATACTTTTACTGAAGTTTCAATGCAGGACTTGTGGTACTAGTATTTTTACTGAATACTTCCTCCACCTCTGGTGTGTGCTTTTG
>NW_024040040.1:4484253-4534225 GCF_014851395.1 Micropterus salmoides
CTCGTCTGAGATCATGAAGGATTTCTCTGTGAGCACAAATGTCTTCATAAATGAACGGAGCACTATTAATGTTTGCTCACCGCACAGTGCTGATGGAGGGGTTTGATGGAGACCAGGTGGAGTAACTTTCCAGCTGAAGCATCAGAGATCTTATGTGACTCAGACTGTAACATGCACACAAACACAAACAGAGACACGGCGCTACATTTATTACTGCCGAGGACAGAGCCCACACAGCGCTGTACGCATTTTAGTCACATGATCACATGTGTTGTACATGGGGACACTCACTCCAGGACCTGGACTTTGTGCAGATTGTGAGAGTGTGAGCAGCAGCTGGTCGTGAGCTCACAGTGACTGAGGTCCAGCTCGGTCAGCCCTTCAGAGAAGTCCAGCATCAGGGCCAAAGCTCCACAGGCCCTCTGATCCAGTGAGGTGTGACTGAGGTCCAGCTCTCCGTCCAGGGCTCTACACAGGGACACCGCCCGTCTCACTGTGTCCCCCTCACTGTTCACCGGAACCAGGGACACCAGCTGGAGGAGGACAGCTTTACTGGCTCTAAACAGGCCAATCAGAGCAAAGAACAGACTGTTACGATGCATCAACATGAGAACAAGCTCCTTCTCTGGTTTAGGTCACGCTGTGGTCTTTCCCACCTGAGGCGGACTCTGCGGAGGACAGGAAACAGCAGGTCCAGTCCGCTGTCCTCCACCTCGCAGTCCTGCAGTTGAGCTGTATGTCCCGGACGCTGCGTCTCAGGATGGCGGAGACGGCCCGCAGTCCTCACCGTCAGACTGAGAGTCTCGCTCTGATCCTCCTCTGGCAGCTCCACACAGGAGGAGCAGGACAGATCCAGCCTTCCTGCCAGTCCTGAGCAGGCCGACTGCTGCCCCCTGCTGGGCGTCGGAGGCAGCACAGCAGTGCACCAGCCTCAGCAGCAGGTTCCTGTCCACACTGGAGGGAACATGGATTCAAAAATACATCAATATAAACATCTGAACAAATATCTGACCATAAACACCACAATGTTAAAGGATTATTAAGATAAGCTGAAGATTTGGAACCAGTTTGTAAAGAACCAGAATGATCTTTTACGTCATATATTATAATTTTTCCAAGGTTCTCCAGGTAAAGGTGCATTATCCCTGTGTGTTGGAGAGAACGATCCAGCCACAGCTCTGAGAAACGAATGTCTGACCTGAGCTGAGAAACTTTGTCCAGCGTAAAGAGGATGGACTCGGTCCCCTGGTGGTATGGAGGTCCACTGGAGGTTCAGTTTAACTCTGTCACTGTGTTTGAGGGTGAAGAGCAGAGCACCAGTCCACAGAGTCCATCTCTCTGCAGGTCAGGTTTGATCACATGATCCAGTGACCTCAGTAAACTGGGTATAATGGGACTGGCACGAGCTTTATAGATCTCTCTGATGGCAGTCAACACAAAGCCGGGCTGGGCCTGAAAGCAGAAAGTGTGGTTCACCGGGTCACTTTGTTCAGTCAAAGAATGAACAAACTGCTGTAAAATCAGCTGGACTCTCTGTTTCTGTAAAACAAAAAAAGTGATCACCTTTTAAATCCCGTCCAGAAAGGGAAGCAGACGTGTACGCTCTCCTGTAAGAAGAGTTCCTCCTCAGGTTCACAGCGATGGTCTGAGCTGACGACTGCTGCAGCAGATAGTGAAGAAGCTCCAGTTCAGACAGCAGGCGCTCAGGTCTCCACCAACCTTACTCAAGAAGGACCGGGTCAAGACCTCGTCCTGGACTTCATGGGGAGGGAGAGGAGCTGCTGGAAAATCTCCTGACTCAGTCTGCAGATAAAAAGTGAAGTATTAATACATTTAGCATGTTCATTGATTAGTACGTGTTGATGAGGCTCAGGAAAGACGTTTACTTGATGGTTAGAGGGCCGTCGTGCAGCAGCAGAGGATGAGACCCGAACAGGGACGCAGAACTCAGTCAGGTCCAACCGTCTGACTGCCCAGGATCTCGCAGGGACGCCAAACTACTGACGACCTTCAACAGCACTCTGTCTGATGGTCGGCTTTCTGAGGGGCCGAGAAAGCTCTTCAACAGCCAACGGACAGGCCGCTCTCCCTCTTCTCACCCATCGACACAGTAGCAAGCCATGTCGCTGGAAAGCCTGGAAACCAAAGAGAGAGCAGCTGTGACGTAAAGACGTTCGACAACTAACTGGACATCCAACTGGGGAGATGGTGTTAAAGAGCAAAGGTAATGATATAAATGTGAACCTCAGACTGTGGAGTTGTGTTGTACAGCTGAAGCAGGAGGCTCCTCACAGACATCTTTCTCGGTGTCAGGCCACCACATCAGAGCCACACAGTCTGAGAACCCTCCCACAGACCTGCAGGTTTTCCTGTGTAACTCCCTGTTAACAGCAGGGTGAAGCCCAGGAGCTGCAGCACAGAGGCCAACTGCTCTGCCTCTCTGGATCTTACAGAGATGACTGCACACAGACTCTGGAAGAACTCTGGATCACAGCTAAAACACAAATGATGCATGAAGAGTGAAAACAGCAAAGGTAAAGTACAGCACATACTGAGTTCAAACAGGTCCTGACATTAACAACCGCCAAATGCGGGTGGATTTCGGCTGTGGCGGTAACACAGTCACCTCCCACTAGCCACTTCGGCCTGTTGACAATTGTAATCTAGTCAAAAGGCATAAATAACAAACGAATTGCAATGTGACACTATAACACTACAACTCCTATGAGTACTACCCGCACATATTGGTCCCATTAGTTAAACATTTGTCTTGTCATTTTTGCTCTTTGTTTCTAATGCAGATAATTTTTCTACTCTGTATTACAGTATTTAGCCGCTGCTTTTATAAATAATAGGATTTAAAC
The DNA here is from genome assembly GCF_014851395.1 of Micropterus salmoides. Classification (NCBI taxonomy): domain Eukaryota; kingdom Metazoa; phylum Chordata; class Actinopteri; order Centrarchiformes; family Centrarchidae; genus Micropterus; species Micropterus salmoides. The sequence continues at coordinate 4,487,118 of NW_024040040.1, forward strand.
AATGTTTCTGGTGAATATAGTTTTTCAGTTTAGTTTTTATCTTTTCAGTTTATATTTTACACCCACGCAGCACTTTTATTATACAAGAAAAGCTGCTCTTATTGTGTTTTACTTAAGACTATATGTTTTCTAAAGGATTTTTACACACAACCTTATCAGAGCTAATGAATATTAGTACATTATAGCACGCCAATTAAGCACTTTAATCATGAAAAAATGTAATTTCCAACAACACAAATGTGCTAGTGAAAATGCTGCATGCTAGTAACTTTGGAACCACCAGCCGCATTGGCTGTTGAGCAAAGAAGTCAAGCCCTGGTTACAAACCCATCTAATATACAAAGTCTTTCAATCAAAGGAGAAATTCAGAGAAAACACATACAGTAGGATGGAATACTCTAATTGTATATGTTTGTTTAGCTGTGATAATATGTACTGCTAAATAATTACTAAACAAATGGCATTCAACCTTATCTACATTATGTTTATTTGTATATGACCGTAGATTAGGAAAAAATTGACATATTTCTACAACTTACCTGAGCTGTGAGATATAAGGCAGACACTGTAGGAAACTCCTCACTTCACTCTCTTCATCTGAGCAGCCTGTCAGCTTCACTGGTTTCTTCTCTGGTTGGAGTTTCAGCACTTCCAAGGATGGAGGTCTTTCTTTCTGAGAGGTTATGGACCACTGCAAGAGCTGACTGGAAAACTGACTGTAATGATGAAGGACTCTCAAGCCTGTTTTAGTCTCATAGTCCTTCAGGTGGGCACAGATCCAGCAAAATCACACTGATATTTGTAATCATCATCATCATCATCATCTTCATCCTTAAGAGGGAAGTTTGATATCTGCACACTGATGATAACAGCTCCAGTATCTCTCTCCTGTCTGTTGTTCTCTCTCTGCTGCTGCACAGAACAGATTCCCAAAGAACTTGACTTCACCTGAGCCTCTAGACCAGAAGAGACACTGGAACGAGAATTGAACATTTTGTTATGATCTCTGTATTAAAGATTGTATGTTATACTGGAATATCACTCCTGAACCAACAGGGTGGCTGAAAGGAAAACTTTAGCCAAACCATTTATTAATCAATCAGCTCCAAAGCTGAAATACTGGACCACAAGTTTTATCATTCCATTCTGTAAACTCTATGAACTTCATACAGTACTAGTGGAACATAATTAGGATTTCTAGTGGTTTACTGACCACATCCTGATAACACGGTTTTTTTCAATATTGATAATAAACCACTTAATAAAATCCTCTCATTCACTCCTCTTAATCATTCATCGTTCAAAATCCTGCTCAGTTACAGCTCTTTTCTTGGCTATATTAGAGTCAGGGAGCCAATAATGAGCTCCATCCAGCATCCATGACCAATCACATGTTTGGATTAAAAATAAAATTAAGAGCTCAAAATGTGAACACTTTAAGACATATGGTTCATTAAATCATGTGTAGGGGTTAGGGTTAGTCCTCATAAAGTCTATTAAGTCTCATGCTGGCTGACATCTCTGGCTGAGGCTTCACATCTGCTGCAGCGAGCCATCGAGTTGCTCTGTGTACTTGTTTATTTTTTAGAAAAACCGGACAAAACAGGAGATTACTTGGAGAAAGTAAGCGAGGAAGGTGAACTACCTGGTAAGATCTGAAAATGTGTTTCTGTTACTTGATTCCAGCTATTGTTCTACTTTGCTACAATACCAGTTAGCATAGCCCTGATCGATCCAAACGCCATTTAGAGAACAAGCATTTTAAAAGTTGTTTGCTTATCATCTTGCTGACGGACCTGACTAAGCATGAAGTCATATGTTAGCAATCAGCATCATGATGAAATTATGTCAGCATCATTTTGATCCGTTTATTACAATTTAACCACAGTAAAATGTTTACTTTGGGTTCATGCTGCTGTAGTGAGCCAGATTTAAGGTGAATCCTTGCAGGTTGTGTTTACTCGCATTAAAAGAACTGCGTTCAATACCAACAAGTTTATAAGCTACATACAAATTAAACACCCAACACAATCCAGTGAGTTCACTCATGTAACTCAGGGAAAGGCTGCACTGAAGTCATGTGAAGTACAATTCATTTACCTGAGCTGTGAGATATAAGGCAGACACTGTAGGAAACTCCTCACTTCACTCTCTTCATCTGAGCAGCCTGTCAGCTCCACGGTTTCTTTTCTGGTTGGAGTTTCAGCACTTCCAGGAGGATGGAGGTCTTTCTCTCTGAGAGGTTTATGGACCAGACTGCAGGAGCTGACTGGAAAACTGACTGTAATGATGGAAGGACTCTCAAACCTGTTTTAGTCTCATAGTCCTTCAGGTGGGAGCACAGATCCAGCAGGAAACCACTCTGATATTTGTAATCATCATCATCATCTTCATCCATGTTTCTCTCTTAAGAGGGAATGTTTGATATCTGCACACTGATGATAACAGCTCCAGTATCTTCTCTCCTGTCTGTTGTTCTCTCTCTGCTGCTGCACAGAACAGATTCCCAAAGAACTTGACTTCTCGTGAGCCTATAAACCAACAAGAGACACTGGAACGAGAATTGAACATTTTGTTATGATCTCTGTATTAAAGATTGTATGTTATACTGGAATATCACTCCTGAACCAACAGGGTGGCTGAAAGGAAAACTTTAGCCAAACCATTTATTAATCAATCAGCTCCAAAGCTGAAATACTGGACCACAAGTTTTATCATTCATCATTCTGTAAAACTCTATGAAACTTCATACAGTACTAGTGGAACATAATTAGGATTTCTAGTGGTTTACTGACCACATCCTGATAACACGGTTTATTTTCAATATTGATAATAAACCACTTAATAAAAATCCCCTCATTCACTCCTCTTAATCATTCTTTGTTCAAACATCCTGCTCAGTTACAGCTCTTTTCTTGGCTATATTAGAGTCAGGGGAGCCAATAAATGAGCTCCAATCCAGCATCCATGACCAATCACATGTGTGGATTAAAAATAAAAATGATTAAGAGCTCAAAATGTGAACCACTTTAAGACATATGGTTCATTAAAATCAGTGTGTAGGGGTTAGGGTTAGTCCTCATAAAGTCTATTAAGTCTCATGCTGGCTGAACATCTCTGGCTGAGGCTTCACATCTGCTGCAGCGAGCCATCGAGTTGCTCTGTGATACTTGTTAATATTTTTATAGAAACCGGACAAAACAGGAGATTACTTGGAGAAAGTAAGCGAGGAAGGTGAACTACCTGGTAAGTTCTGAAAATGTGTTTCTGTTACTTGATTCCAGCTGTTGTTCTACTTTGCTACAATACCAGTTAGCATAGCCCTGATCGATCCAAACGCCATTTAGAGAACAAGCATTTTAAAAGTTGTTTGCTTATCATCTTGCTGACGGACCTGACTAAGCATGAAGTCATATGTTTAGCAAATCAGCATCATGATGAAATTATGTCAGCACCATTTTGATCCGTTTATTACAATTTAACCACAGTAAAATGTTTACTTTGGGTTCATGCTGCTGTAGTGAGCCAGATTTAAGGTGAATCCTTGCAGGTTGTGTTTACTCGCATTACAAGAACTGCGTTCAATACCAACAAGTTTATAAGCTACATACAAATTAAACACCCAACACAATCCAGTGAGTTCACTCGTGTAACTCAGGGAAAGGCTGCACTGAAGTCATGTGAAGTACAATTCATTTACCTGAGCTGTGAGATATAAGGCAGACACTGTAGGAAACTCCTCACTTCACTCTCTTCATCTGACCAGCCTGTCAGCTCCACTGGTTTCTTCTCTGGTTGGAGTTTCAGCACTTCCAGGAGGATGGAGGTCTTTCTCTCTGAGAGGTTTATGGACCAGACTGCAGGAGCTGACTGGAAAACTGACTGTAATGATGGAAGGACCCTCAAGCCTGTTTTAGTCTCATAGTCCTTCAGGTGGGAGCACAGATCCAGCAGGAAACCACAACGATATTCATCATCATAACTATCCAAGTATGGTGATAACAGCTCCAGTATCTTCTCTCCTGTCTGCTGTTCTCTCTCTGCTGCTGCACAGAACAGATTCCCAAAGAACTTGACTTCACCGGAGCCTCTAAACCAGAAAAAGAAACTGGAACGAGAATTGAATATTTTGTTATGATATGATGTTAACAGCAGAAAAAGAGCCATGCATTACTGATATGGAGTTTATCTGCTAAAACCCTACAAATACCTGCTGATGAGCAGAATACAGTAAAATCAATCAACCTAAAACTCAAGTAACAATGATTCTAACAGGGATATATGTGGATTTTAGAAGAGTTTAACTAAATTAAAATCTTGACAATATGTTGAATGAAGCAGGAAAGTCAGGCTACAAAGGTGTATCCTCTCCTCTGTATTAAATATTGTATGTTATACTGGAATACCAGTCCTGAACCAACAGGGTGGCTGAAAGGAAAACTTTACCCAAAACATTTATTAATCAATCAGCTCCAAAGCTGAAATACTGGACCACAAGTTTTAACATCCATCATTCTGTAAAACTCTATGAAACCGTCTGTCTCTGTTATAAGCATGAATGGAAACCTCTTCTAGAAGTCTGATGCTGGCTGAACATCTCTGGCTGTGCTCGTACTGGCTGAGGCTGCCTGTGTTTCACCTGGGTCTGTGTGACCTGCTAAAGACGTCTGGACTGGGTCTGTGCTGGATCTGGATCAACTGTGCTCGTACGGGCTTATGATCCAGAATCTACTCTACTGCCAAACTTCAGTTATAGCCCCTGCAAATAATAGATATCAATACTTGCTTAAGATATTCATTTTATCAGCTGCTTCAGGCCCATTCAAACTGGCTCCCCAGGTTTCCTTTAGCATTTTCAAAGCTAAAATTTATTTATACTAAGGCTAGGCGATATCGACGAAATTGTTATCGCAATAAAAAATCATATCATTCGATATCAATAATTATCAGGACAAATGTCAAATTAGGTTCCTATCAAGTTTAAAGGCTGACTTTTGCTCCTTAGTGAAAGCTGAAGGGGTGGTGATGGTGCAGTGGATAGAACACATGCCTTTGGTGTGAGAAACCCAGGGTCACTTCCCTCTGTGACATCCAACAAAGTGTCCCTGAGCGAGACACTTGTTGCTCCAGAGGCGTGCAACCCCCGACATACAGTCCCCTCCAAAAGTATTGGAACGGTAAAGCAAATTCCTGTTTTTCCGAACTCTTGTCTCATACTCATCTTTTGATCTTAAACACAAATGTCTTCAGTGAACAACAAAAACAAAGGAATTTGACTTACCGCTCCAATACTTTTGGAGGGGACTGTATATAGCAATTCTAAGTTGCTTTTGATAAAAGCGTCAGCTAAATGAGTAAATGTAATGTAACTGTAACCAGATAGTTAATTGTGGTTTAAACTATTTTATGGTCAAAACATGAAAATCACTTGCCAAACAGTGGATCACTTCACAAATCTGAGGTAGAACATTCAAAACAATAATGTTAAACTCTTTTTTTCAACAAATATGCAAGAGTAAAATTAAGTTACATCTTTTTTTTCAGTCCCTTTTTCCTTAACAAAATAAATAGCTTAAAAGAAAAAGTGCTAATTCGTTCATGATTCAAATAAACATTTATCTTGTTATTTAGGAAAATTATACTGTGATAATTATTGTTATTGTTTTATTGTCCAGCTCTAATTTATACCATGACTTGACTGAATATTTGAGGTTTATTATTTACTGAGAGATGTGCATCCACGTTGTCCAGTCTGCTCCACTAATCAACATTTTAATAGTCAATGTGAATCCACTGCTTTCCATCAGGCGTTAGTCCAGAGTTGTAACTAAACCTTCACTGAGAGACAGATCATCACTGTCACGTTTTAAAACGATGTGAGGAGTGCCATCACAGCTGTGTTCTGTCTGGCCTGGTCCCACTAATGTTGCTGCTGGAATGTAATAAGGTCCAGCTGTGGACTGTAGCACCGTTCACCGCTTTTCATGCACGCACGTATGAGCGCATGTTCACGCACAACGTAGTTATCATTTCCATGCTGCAGTTCATAAAAATTGTTGCCTGTCTCATATATCAAAGGTAATAAACAGTTGTATTTCACTCTAATATTGTTCAGTCTGGCAAGCAACCAAGACACAGACAGAGCTGCCCTGCTGGGTAGCAGGACAGACGGACTAGAGAGATTCCCTGCAGCTGCACATGAACCTGCTCACATCAGACTTTCAGAAAAGAGAACACAAGTTTACCTGACTGCTGTTCCCGAAAGTCACTGTCATTGAGTTATTTTCTCTTCTTGTGCTCAAAAGGATAGCCCCTGTCTATCCTCTCATCACCGTTATAATCACCAGCTTTCAACATTGACTCGTTTTTTGCTACATTTCATATCATTAACAAAGTGCCTTTCACATTAACCAATAGTTTTATTTTGAAAGTGTAACCGGACGTTGCATCTATGTTATTGCTAACTTGACCGCGGAGCCCTACACGTCCAAAAACTACACCAATCTTGACAGTCTTACTGGGGCACAGCACAAGGATACAGGGGCACGTGCCCCAGTGAAAAGGGTCTAGCGACACCTATGGCTGTAGTACAATATTGAAAACATAGTTAATTTGAGTGAAACATTCTCGTGTATCGCCGTGTTTCAGGCAGAGTTGAAGGACAAAGCCTCTGCTCGCCCAGCTGCTGAGTGACAGGGAGATCTGAAGGAGAGAGCCGGGGCAGCGTTGGAGTTTCTGGACAGTTAAACACATGCAGTTGCACTGGATTCAGGTCTATCAAGGAGACATTTACCCGCAGAAGGAGCTCAGACTTCTTTTAGTTTATTAAATTAACTTTTTAATTTAAATATTTGGGATAAAAAGTGGATTTATCTTCACTCATCTGCTGCAGCGAGCCATCGAGTTGCTCTGTGATACTTGTTAATATTTTTATAGAAACCGGACAAAACAGGAGATTACTTGGAGAAAGTAAGCGAGGAAGGTGAACTACCTGGTAAGATCTGAAAATGTGTTTCTGTTACTTGATTCCAGCTGTTGTTCTACTTTGCTACAATACCAGTTAGCATAGCCCTGATCGATCCAAACGCCATTTAGAGAACAAGCATTTTAAAAGTTGTTTGCTTATCATCTTGCTGACGGACCTGACTAAGCATGAAGTCATATGTTTAGCAAATCAGCATCATGATGAAGTTATGTCAGCATCATTTTGATCCGTTTATTACAATTTAACCACAGTCAATGTTTACTTTGGGTTCATGCTGCTGTAGTAAGCCAGATTTAAGGTGAATCCTTGCAGGTTGTGTTTACTCGCATTACAAGAACTGCGTTCAATACCAACAAGTTTATAAGCTACATACAAATTAAACACCCAACACAATCCAGTGAGTTCACTCATGTAACTCCGGGAAAGGCTGCACTGAAGTCATGTGAAGTACAATTCATTTACCTGAGCTGTGAGATATAAGGCAGACACTGTAGGAAACTCCTCACTTCACTCTCTTCATCTGACCAGCCTGTCAGCTCCACTGGTTTCTTCTCTGGTTGGAGTTTCAGCACTTCCAGGAGGATGGAGGTCTTTCTCTCTGAGAGGTTTATGGACCAGACTGCAGGAGCTGACTGGAAAACTGACTGTAATGATGGAAGGACCCTCAAGCCTGTTTTAGTCTCATAGTCCTTCAGGTGGGAGCACAGATCCAGCAGGAAACCACAACGATATTCATCATCATCTTCATCCAAGTATGGTGATAACAGCTCCAGTATCTTCTCTCCTGTCTGCTGTTCTCTCTCTGCTGCTGCACAGAACAGATTCCCAAAGAACTTGACTAGATCTGATTCTTCAAACTTGTCATAGAATCTGGAACGAGAATCGAACATTTTGTTATGATCTGATGTCAACAGCAGAAAAAGAGCCATGCATTACTGATATGGAGTTTATCTGCTAAAAGCCTACAAATACCTGCTGATGAGCAGAATACAGTAAAATCAATCAACCTAAAACTCAAGTAACAATGATTCTAACAGGGATATATGTGGATTTTAGAAGAGTTTAACTAAATTAAAATCTTGACAATATGTTGAATGAAGCAGGAAAGTCAGGCTACAAAGGTGTATCCTCTACTCTGTATTAAATATGTATGTTATACTGGAATACCAGTCCTGAACCAACAGGGTGGCTGAAAGGAAAACTTTACCCAAAACATTTATTAATCAATCAGCTCCAAAGCTGAAATACTGGACCACAAGTTTTAACATCCATCATTCTGTAAAACTCTATGAAACCGTCTGTCTCTGTTATAAGCATGAATGGAAACCTCTTCTAGAAGTCTGATGCTGGCTGAACATCTCTGGCTGTGCTCGTACTGGCTGAGGCTGCCTGTGTTTCACCTGGGTCTGTGTGACCTGCTAAAGACGTCTGGACTGGGTCTGTGCTGGATCTGGATCAACTGTGCTCGTACGGGCTTATGATCCAGAATCTACTCTACTGCCAAACTTCAGTATAGCCCCTGCAAATAATAGATATCAATACTTGCTTAAGATATTAATTTTATCAGTTGCTTCAGGCCCATTCAAACTGGCTCCGCGGGTTTCCTTTAGCATTTTCAAAGCTAAAATATTATTTATACTAAGGCTAGGCGATATCGACAAAATTGTTATCGCAATAAAAAAATCATATCATTCGATATCAATAATTATCAGGACAAATGTCAAATTAGGTTCCTATCAAGTTTAAAGGCTGACTTTTGCTCCTTAGTGAAAGCTGAAGGGGTGGAGATGGTGCAGTGGATAGAACACATGCCTTTGGTGTGAGAAACCCAGGGTCACTTCCCTCTGTGACATCCAACAAAGTGTCCCTGAGCGAGACACTTGTTGCTCCAGAGGCGTGCAACCCCCGACATACAGTCCCCTCCAAAGTATTGGAACGGTAAAGCAAATTCCTGTTTTTCCGAACTCTTGTCTCATACTCATCTTTTGATCTTAAACACAAATGTCTTCAGTGAACAACAAAAACAAAGGAATTTGCCTTACCGCTCCAATACTTTTGGAGGGGACTGTATAGCAATTCTAAGTTGCTTTTGATAAAAGCGTCAGCTAAATGAGTAAATGTAATGTAACTGTAACCAGATAGTTAATTGTGGTTTAAACTATTTTATGGTCAGAACATGAAAATCACTTGCCAAACAGTGGATCACTTCACAAATCTGAGGTAGAACATTCAAAACAATAATGTTAAACTCTTTTTTTCAACAAATATGCATGAGTAAAATTAAGTTACATCTTTTTTTTCAGTCCCTTTTTCCTTAACAAAATAAATAGCTTAAAAGAAAAAGTGCTAATTCGTTCATGATTCAAATAAACATTTATCTTGTTATTTAGGAAAATTATACTGTGATAATTATTGTTATTGTTTTATTGTCCAGCTCTAATTTATACCATGACTTGACTGAATATTTGAGGTTTATTATTTGCTGAGAGATATGCATCCACGTTGTCCAGTCTGCTCCACTAATCAACATTTTAATAGTCAATGTGAATCCACTGCTTTCCATCAGGCGTTAGTCCAGAGTTGTAACTAAACCTTCACTGAGAGACAGATCATCACTGTCACGTTTTAAAACGATGTGAGGAGTGCCATCACAGCTGTGTTCTGTCTGGCCTGGTCCCACTAATGTTGCTGCTGGAATGTAATAAGGTCCAGCTGTGGACTGTAGCACCGTTCACCGCTTTTCATGCACGCACGTATGAGCGCATGTTCACGCACAACGTAGTTATCATTTCCATGCTGCAGTTCATAAACGTTGTTGCCTGTCTCATATATCAAAGGTAATAAACAGTTGTATTTCACTCTAATATTGTTCAGTCTGGCAAGCAACCAAGACACAGACAGAGCTGCCCTGCTGGGTAGCAGGACAGACGGACTAGAGAGATTCCCTGCAGCTGCACATGAACCTGCTCACATCAGACTTTCAGAAAAGAGAACACAAGTTTACCTGACTGCTGTTCCCGAAAGTCACTGTCATTGAGTTATTTTCTCTTCTTGTGCTCAAAAGGATAGCCCCTGTCTATCCTCTCATCACCGTTATAATCACCAGCTTTCAACATTGACTCGTTTTTTGCTACATTTCATATCATTAACAAAGTGCCTTTCACATTAACCAATAGTTTTATGTTGAAAGTGTAACCGGACGTTGCATGTATGTTATTGCTAACTTGACCAGACGTTGCAGACGTGCAAATCATTGCTAACTTGACCGCGGAGCCCTACAGGTCCAAAAACACATGGATACAGCACAAGGATACAGGGGCACGTGCCCCAGTGAAAAGGGTCTAGCGACACCTATGGCTGTAGTACAATATTGAAAACATAGTTAATTTGAGTGAAACATTCTCGTGTATCGCCGTGTTTCAGGCAGAGTTGAAGGACAAAGCCTCTGCTCGCCCAGCTGCTGAGTAACAGGGAGATCTGAAGGAGAGAGCCGGGAGCAGCGTTGGAGTTTCTGGACAGTTAAACACATGCAGTTGCACTGGATTCAGGTCTATAAAGGAGACATTTACCCGCAGAAGGAGCTCAGACTTCTTTTAGTTTATTAAATTAACTTATTAATTTAAATATTTGGGATAAAAGTGGATTTATCTTCACTCATCTGCTGCAGCGAGCCATCGAGTTGCTCTGTGATACTTGTTAATATTTTTATAGAAACCGGACAAAACAGGAGATTACTTGGAGAAAGTAAGCGAGGAAGGTGAACTACCTGGTAAGATCTGAAAATGTGTTTCTGTTACTTGATTCCAGTTGTTGTTCTACTTTGCTACAATACCAGTTAGCATAGCCCTGATCGATCCAAACGCCATTTAGAGAACAAGCATTTTAGAAGTTGTTTGCTTATCATCTTGCTGACGGACCTGACTAAGCATGAAGTCATATGTTTAGCAAATCAGCATCATGATGAAGTTATGTCAGCATCATTTTGATCCGTTTATTACAATTTAACCACAGTAAAATGTTTACTTTGGGTTCATGCTGCTGTAGTGAGCCAGATTTAAGGTGAATCCTTGCAGGTTGTGTTTACTCGCATTAAAAGAACTGCGTTCAATACCAACAAGTTTATAAGCTACATACAAATTAAACACCCAACACAATCCAGTGAGTTCACTCATGTAACTCAGGGAAAGGCTGCACTGAAGTCATGTGAAGTACAATTCATTTACCTGAGCTGTGAGATATAAGGCAGACACTGTAGGAAACTCCTCACTTCACTCTCTTCATCTGACCAGCCTGTCAGCTCCACTGGTTTCTTCTCTGGTTGGAGTTTCAGCACTTCCAGGAGGATGGAGGTCTTTCTCTCTGAGAGGTTTATGGACCAGACTGCAGGAGCTGACTGGAAAACTGACTGTAATGATGGAAGGACCCTCAAACCTGTTTTAGTCTCATAGTCCTTCAGGTGGGAGCACAGATCCAGCAGGAAACCACAACGATAATATTCATCATTCATGTATCTAAGAGGGAATGTTTGATATCTGCACACTGATGATAACAGCTCCAGTATCTTCTCTCCTGTCTGCTGTTCTCTCTCTGCTGCTGCACAGAACAGATTCCCAAAGAACTTGACTTCACCTGAGCCTCTAAACCAGAAAGAGACACTGGAACGAGAATTGAACATTTTGTTATGATCTGATGTCAACAGCAGAAAAAGAGCCATGCATTACTGATATGGAGTTTATCTGCTAAAAGCCTACAAATACCTGCTGATGAGCAGAATACAGTAAAATCAATCAACCTGAAACTCAAGTAACAATCAGAAGAATCTGAATCAGAAAGGCTTTATTGGCACGTAGTGTTTTACACATACGAGGAATTTGCTTTGGTCATAAGGTGCTACGCGTAGAAAAACATACAGTCAACATAAATAAATGTAGAAATACATAAATATGGAATGGACAGTGCAAGTTATATAAGAATAACAAAATAATACGATAAAACTGTTAGCAGAGAAAGAACACTGTTGCATTATTCTGGGTTTGTGTCGTGCAGAAGTATTGCAACGGAAGAGAATATTGTGTACATATAAATATATAAACTGACGACATAAAAATATACAACAACAAAGATCAACAATCAACAACAAATATGTGCAACGTGCCAGGTCTGTGCATGACACGACATGTGCAAAGACATTCGTATCATTTGCAAGGGGGGAGTGTCAGTGGGGGAACCTGGACCTTGTTGATGAGGCTAGCAATGATTTTAACAAGGATATATGTGGAATTTAGAAAACCTTTAAACTTTTTAAAGTCAGGCTCAACCCATTCTCACTCTGAAGTCATCAAATAACGTACCATGGTCAAGACCCTTTGGTGAGTTTTTAAAGCATTGGGAAGCCTTTCAGTGTCATTGTTGAACGCTAAAAGTAATTTAAATACCAGAAAACTTCAGGTAAGATTGATGATAATTTGAGTCAAGTCATGGCATTAAATAATATGATATATCATCAGGTCGCCCTACCTACAGACCACAGTGTGTTATACAGTAAATGCTCAGTACAAAACCCACATTTCAACCAGCAATTAATAAGTCCTTATCCCAGTTCAAATCTCCTAGGAGTCCATCTTTCTGTATCCCAGTGAGAAAAGAAAAAATACTCAGTTTGAGGTTCAAAATAAAACAGAGTGACGACTGTCGTGTTTAATAGACAAGCTTAGAAATTCTCCGACAACACCGGACCAGACATCAACTTCGTCAGACTGCTTTCGTCTTGGGTGTCATGTGACCAGAGAATAATCGCAGCCATTGCGATTAGAAAATCTCGTTTTATTACATCGCGATAATATCGCAAATGCAATTAATCGTTCAGCCCTAAACCAAACCATAATTTATGTCTAAACCTCACCAAGTAGTTTTGCTGCCTAATCTTTCTATGACTCTGGTGGCATCTGCAGTCTTCTATGCAGTAGTCTGTTGCAGGGCTCTCAAGTTTTATCAAAAGTTTGGAGTAAGATTACATCTGTTAGAGGAGGAAGTACTCAAACACGTGCAGCAGCAGCCCCTCGGCCCCACCCAATTCCCTCTTTTGATCCAGAGCCAAAATACAGAAACATATCTCAAGTCCTTTCCTTAGTTTTAGGTAGCCAAAGCCAAGCCCAGTGGAGGACAGTGATAAAGTACATTTACTGACTGTAGGCCCTACTTAAGTACATATTAGAGACATTTGTACTTAACTTCAGTGTTTTCTTTTCATGCCATTTTCTACGTCTACTCCCCCACCTCTCAAAGGGAAATATTGTACTTTTTACTTCACTACATTTATCTGACAGCTTCGGTTACTAGTTACTTTAAAAAATAAGCTTTTTACACACAAAACATATGAAGAGTTTAAAAAATAGGATGTTTTGTTATAAAGTAAATTACTTAACAGTTTATACAAGTACAGCTAGTAGGCCTACATTACTTAGGCTAATTGACAGAAAGGTAATTGCAACTGTTTTGGTATTAGTCATTTTCATCATCACAAACCTGAAGATCTGCAGGTTTTACTTTTGATTATTTTAATGTATTTTTAATTATTTGAGGTTTTTAGAAAACAAGCATTGTAAAAGGTGTCACTTTGGGCTCTGGGTAATTGTGACAACATTTCTCACAATTGTCACCATCTTTGCAATCGATTTAATGGAGTAAACAATCAGCAGATTAATACATATAACAATAAACATTAATTGCTGATACAAAATTGTTCAACCTCCACCAACTACATTAATGCATGAGGAAGAATAATCTAATGATATAATATATAATAGCTTGATAGTCATAGGGGACATTTTTCTTTCTCTAATTTTATTTTTAATGGGCTACTTCCACATTTTCCTGCTTTTAGACTACTTGTATATTTTTACTTAAATTTTCAATGCAGTAGTTTTACTTTTAACAGAGTTTGTTTTTTACAGTGAGGCATCAGTCCTCTTATGCCGGTGTCAGACCAAACGCGAATTTTCGCCTCGCGATGCTTTTCTCGCGTGAGTACATTCGCTGCAAGTGTATGGAAGGCTAAAAGGCTCACAATACGCTACTTTCCTACCTTGTTTTGTTTAAAAAAAACAGCGTAAAAAGCGCCGTTTGAACGGCAAAACGTAAAAAGCGCTGTGGAATTATGTAAACAACGACGCATTTCTCGTCGGTATGGAGGTGGCGAAAAAAACGTCGCTCTATGTGCTCATGTAACGCCGCTTTTTAACGGGGCTCAGTGTCCCCAATGACGCATAGTGTTAAATGATAATGAGCTCCACCCTTTCTTTTCCAAAGCCAATCAGTTTGAACTGTTATCACCCAATCAGTAAATAACAAGAACAGACCACATTAATCCAACCCACCACACGGGTGCAGTGATCGCTCAGAGGAGAGGACAGAGAGCCAGGAGAGGAGACATGCTGGCCCAGCTTGGACTTAATTCTGCTCCTAAAGATGCAGTCTGGACAAAATGTGACTCATGTTGACCAAACAAATGAATTCAGAGACTGTTTTGTCCACATTGTTACAGAGACCTGCCCCATCAACATCCCCGATCAAGCACTTGGCAGTTGGTCCATGTTTCGATCTGTCCGCGCAAGACTCTAGCAAGATGAGCAGAAGTGGACTTTGTGTTTTACATCGATGATGCTTGGTGCACTAACGCAGTCAAGATGGACTCTTCAATAAAATACAATACATGTTCGGGGTGTATAGCATACGTAGGCCTATATGTTTATAGCTTATGTGTATAAATAACTGTAGAAATTGTTTTATTGTATATTATATTTAGTATAGGCCTAAAATTTATTATGTTGTGTGGTGAAGGAACTACAAAACCTTTCTGTTGTCTGTAAGCAAGCCACAGACACATAAGAAAACCACTCCAGATCTTTTGAGTTGTCTATAGTTAGAGAGATGGAATCTTACTTAGGTCCTAATTAAATCACGCCAATGTAAGATTTGACCTGCAAAATTGTAGCGCCCATTAAGCTATACGAAACTACCTATTATTGCGTTGTATATCGTTTATCTAAAGAAACGCCTATCATGACCACTTAATTTTCCACTCAGAATCCAGAATGCTTCAGAATTTCTTATCCTTTAGGCATATTTCATTTATTTTTATAGTAGGCCCACTTTAATCTTTTATTTCTCTATGTTCTTTCAACGCACATTCTTGGTGTTCTTTCATCGGATTTATTCTAAAGCACTTTGAATTTCCACTTTGTATGCATTGTGCTTTATAAATAAACTTGCCTTGCCACTATTCCCTTTACAAATTTGTTAGACAATGTCATTGTTTGGAAATATTGAAGGTAGACAGATAAACAGTCATAGTGAGAAGTTTGCTCTATGAGGCAGGTTGCAGGTTCACGTCCGCATTGAACAGGTTATCATTTGTGGAAGGTCCTAACTCGCTCCTGGTAAAATGAGTGTACTAACCTCCAAAAATGAAAACCAAGGACTTTCATTTTGCAAAATGAAACGCTGTGTTGTAGCTACATTTTAAGTATATAACGTCTGTGTTTCCCCCTACTTTTATTAACAAATTAGAACTAACCCAGCACAATCCAAACATAATGTTCAAGTTCAAGTTCAAGTTCATTTTTATTTATATAGCACATTTTATAGCAGCCAATGACTGACCAAAGTGCTTTACAGAACAACAAAATTAAAAGACACTAACACCATGCATAGCAGCACATCATAGAACAGTACAGCAAAGATAAGAACAGCTTAGAACGGAAGAAGCACAAGCAATCATAGAGTTATCAAAAATAAACAACAGAAAGGACATATAAACATACACACACACACATATAGGTATATGTATATACAAAGATACTCATACATAAACAACCTTAATTATAGGCCAAAGAAAACAAGTGCGTTTTTAAAAGTGACTTAAAAGAGATCACAGAAGGGGCTATCCTAACGTCTAAGGGCAAATTGTTCCACAGCCGAGGCCCAACCACAGAAAAAGCTCGATCCCCTCTGCGTTTAAGTCTGCAGTGAGGGACTTGTAACAGATTTTGTTCGCCTGATCTGAGACTTCTCGATGGAGTATACGGTTGTAGCAGTTCAGTTAGGTAGCTAGGTGCTTGGTTGCATAAAGCTTTGTACACAAATAACAGGATTTTAAACTCAGTTCTGAAATTAACGGGCAACCAATGAAGAGACCGCAGAATTGGGGTGATATGATCACTTTTACGACTATTTGTGAGGAATCTTGCGGCGGCATTTTGCACCAATTGCAGACGAGCAGTTTGGGATTTCGAGATACCACAGTAAAGTGAATTGCAGTAATCTACACGTGTGGTGATAAAAGCATGAACAGCCATCTCAAGAGTTTTAGGATTAAGAAAAGGTTTGACTTTTGACAAGAGACGTAGGTGATAAAAACTAGAGCTTATTACCGAGGAGATTTGTTTATCAAAATTTAAAGACTCATCCAGTAGAACGCCCAGGTTCCGAACACTTGAGGATCTAAACGCCGCTAGTCTGCCTAGGTCGAGGGTGGCAGCCTGGGGATTAACAGTGGGCCCGAAAACAATGATCTCTGTTTTGGTTTCATTTAAAAACAAAAAATTTTGGTCCAGCCAAAATTTTACTTCATCTAGACAGCCTAAGAATGATGAAAGGGCAGAGGGATCATTTCTCTTGATTGGAACGTACATATGGGGTCGTCTGCATAACAGTGAAAAGATACCCCATGTCTTCTTAGAATGTTGCCCAGCGGTAACATGTAGAGGGAAAAGAGAGAAGGCGCTAAGATAGATCCTTGAGGAAGGCCACAGGTTAGAGGCGCAACAGACGATGAGCAATTTCCTAGCTTTACTCTGAAAGTACGACCCGAGAGATAAGACTGGAACCACTGGAGGACGATGCCTTTTAGCCCCACATCACATTCTAGTCTGGATATCAGGATGGAGTGGTCGATCGTATCAAAAGCTGCCGACAGATCCAGAAGAATAAGAGCCACAGAATCACCAGTGTCAGTGGAACGATAGATGTCATTTAAAACTCTCAGCAGAGCAGATTCAGTACTGTGAGCAGACTTAAAACCAGATTGAAATTTTTCAGAAATATCATTGCGTTTTAGAAAGATCTGGAGTTGGTCAAGCACAACTTTTTCTAACACCTTAGAGACAAAAGGCAAAACAGAGATAGGGCGGAAGTTATTTAACACGGTAGGATCCAGTGAGGGCTTCTTGAGTAACGGAGTGACAGTGGCCTCCTTAAGGGCAGCAGGGATAGAGCCGGTAAGGAGGCACTTATTAATAAAGGAAACCAATCCTGGCCCAACTGAATCAATAACTAATTTAAGACACTTAGGAGAGATGATGTCTAGAGAGCAGTACGAGGGTTTCATCTTAGTGATAATTTCTTTAAGGAGATTCAGACTGATTGGCTCAAAAGCATCCCAGGTAACAGGATTCATCAACTGACTAGTTTCAAAGCGGCTGGCATTGCATCTCAGGTTAGATATTTTGTCAATAAAAAATCTCAAGAAACGTTCACATAGCTCATCCGAAACACCATTCATTACATTTACCGGAGGATTTAAAACCGAGTTGATAACAGAAAATAAAACCTTTGGTCTAGAGTGGTTTGCCATTATCATGTCAGAGAAGTGTGCAGCTTTTGCCGCCTTTACAGCATTCTGGTAGGTCGACAGACTGTCTTTAAATAACTGAAGTGAAATATGTAGCTTGTCCTTCTTCCATTTGCGCTCAGCCTTTCTACTAGCTTGTCTTAGTCGCCGAATATCCACGTTGAGCCATGGTTCAGATTTAGGTTTAGGTTTAAAGGGCTTAAGCGGAGCAGTTTCATTAAGGGCATTAAACCAAGTGGAGTATAACAGACCGAGATGTTGGTCGGCATCTAATTCCAGTAGTGGAGAGTTCAGAAGCAAGTGTGTGGAGGAATTCATAAAGTGCTCGTTAAAATTTGAGCCAAAATGAGGAGAGTATGATCTAGACAGTCTTACATCTGCACTGGTGGTTTGAGCAATGCAAGGAAGAGATGTAGAAAATAATATTGGCTTATGGTCCGAAAGCATAAAATCAGATATCACAACATCACTAATCACCATCCCATATGAAAGCACAAGGTCCAAAGTGTGACCCTTAACATGAGTGGAATCATTTATCCACTGGACTAGGTTAAAAGATTCAATGAGGCTGAGAAAATCTTTTGACAGGGTGTTAGATTGGCAACAAACGTGAATATTAAAATCACCCACCAATAGAAAACGGTCATAGGTTGTGGTGATATTACCAATGAATTCTGTAAATTGCTGAATGAAGTCTTTGAGTGAATGTGGAGGACGGTAAATCACCCCTAATAAAATAGGGCCATTCCAGTCTAAATGAAGTAGTTGAGCTTCAAAACTTGAAAAAGCACTGACAGGAACCGGCCGGCATCGCACAGAGAAAGAGTTTTTAAAAATAGTCACGATCCCGCCCCCTCGTCTGTTCGGACGGGGGGAGTTAAAAAACGAACAGTCAGTTGGCACTAGTTCAGAAAAAGGGGTTAGATCACCAACCGTAGTCCAGGATTCCGTGATGAACATGAAATCCAAACTATGAGAGGAGAAGAAATCGTTGAGCAGGAAGGTTTTGTTGACCAAGGATCTAGCGTTGATCAGTGCCATTTTGGGCGGATGAATCACATCGGGGAAAACTCCGCCTTTCTTCAGAGAACGTAGATTTCCGGGATTCACACCGTTTTGCCGATGACAGCGGCCAACCCGAGGTAAGCGAACCAAATGGACAGACGAAGATCGCGGGGGAATGATAGATTGAAGCCACCGATGAGCCAGGGCTCGCGGTCGCCGGGCAACGTAATTGCCGTCCGACATATGGTTTGGATTTGCATCGATCCTGAGTCTTTCAGTGGTTTTCAACCTGATGATGCGTCCACCCCGACTCCCGCGTTTCCTTCTGCGTTTCCTTCGTGAAGTGATAAGCGGCCACTGGCGAATACATTCCAATGTATGCGTAGTGGTGTTTCTGTGTGTTTGATTAAAAACGTGCGCTACATCCTGCTTGTAAAAGTCCATAAAAGAGGTGCGAATGTTCAGGAGTGACTGTCGGTCATAGACCAGACGTGTGCAGCAATTTGAAGCCCAGATAGACATCCATAGATAAATCCATAAAAATAAGTACGAGAGAGACCGACGGCCAGCCGAACACACAGGCGCCATCCATAATGCAAGACCTCCACTAGGTGGCACTCACACACTACCAATAAAGTAGACGTTTTAAGGATTTGGCTACAGTACACATGCATTCTTGTATATTAATTTCTACAGAAATTCGTTTGTATCAGGCTCGAAAGACTTAATGCGTATACATCCGAACCAACAATTTATTTATGTATCAAGTCACCAACATGCTTCGGCCTACTTCCATCAGGACATTCTTGATTTTGATGCAGCAGCACAGACGATCAGACCACTGGAGGCAGGTGTGTTCCTACATGATGCACCTTGAAACCTGGTGTGGTACAACTTTCGAAGAGCATATCTGATTATCTTTTCAGTAATCTTCATGACATTGGGACTTCCTGTCCCATGGAAAGACGCAGCCCTACCACAGCTGGGTCTCCATCAACGTTCATAATTTTAAGCTCATATTTGAAAATTTGGCTAAAAGAAATAAGAGTCTGTGCTCATTCCCATCTGCTGTGTTACAAAAATAAAGAAGGGCACTCTCCTAATCAAGGACGGAGTTGTGAACGGCTGCAGGTTCCAAACTTGACACCTAAAATGTCAAGTACTCTACAGGTGCATCTCATAAAATTACAATATAGTGGAAATTTCATTTATTTTTACATTTTTTCAAAAGGTGAAACTTCATTACAGATTCATTACACATGAAATTAAATATTTCAGGCTTGAAATGATAAACTTGATGAAAACGGTAAACAGAAGAACATCTTAGTTAATTAAACAGTTAAAGAAAGTGAAACGCTGTGTTTATTCTTTGATATTCATTTTGGTGGTTTTCTGTTCATTAATTTCTACAACAAGGAGGTTTATTTTTACCAGTTTTTAGAGAATGTTTAAAGATATGTTGGCTACTGAAATCACCTTTCTAAAGATGGAGGACTTTTTCATAACAAGCCCAGACACTTAGTTACCAGTTGAGGAAAACTACATTTACAAAAAATTCAGTATGATAGGCCTAACCATTCTAAATGAATCCTTGCTGGTTCATTAAGTCTAGATGCAGCAACTGTTAATTGATTTGAAGAGCTGGTGAGTCAACTGTGTTCATATGTGAGATGTCAGATATATGCATCATGTAGAAACACACTTGCTTTTCTGCCTCCTTGGTCTGACGGCCCGTTCTGCTGTGCTGCCAAGACCTGGGCCCTGTTTCAGAAAGCGGGTTCAACAAACTGAGTTGTAAACCTGAACTCTGGGTTGACGAACTCCGAGTTTTACATTTCAGAAAGGCCGATCAGAATAAGTTCAGTCAACTCTGAGTTTGTTGAGCCTGAAGCGCGTGTGTGGGGATGGAAAAAAGACATCAATGGAGCTCCAATACTACAATTCACCATGGCAACGGGTAAATAAAGGCAGAGCCTCTATTTTAATCGGGTGGAGCTAGAAAAATTAATGCGTGCCAACGCGGACCATGATTGGCTATAAAACGCAGGATTGATACGTTAACAATATTACATTTTATACAGCGTTGCTGATTCATCATTTAGCAGACTGGAATTTCCTTAATGAATAATAAAGTGTTCGAATTCTCCTCCAGCCTGTTGTTCATTTTAAACAGCTACAGGCCTGTTTATTCAGCTGGAACCTGACAGGACTAAATGCCGGTGACAATAACTGAAGATAAAAATATTAATCGAACAGATTAGACACATTTTAGGCTCTTCATGGACCTGTGATTGTAAAGCCACAGTCCAACTCAGTAGGCCTATACCTATTAATGAGTGTGAAGTTTTAGACGTTTATGTTCCATTAATAAAATCTTGCTCATTTCGTATTTTGTCAGAGAGTTGAACATGATGCATGAAGCGTCATGTTCAAGATCATGTTTGGGTAAAAAAAAACCAATAGCCTATTTAACCGTGATTTCGATGTTTCTAAAGACGTAACTGTTTTCCAATATGTGCTTTGAAATCGACAGTATGAATGAGGAAATGTCACTTTTGTCACACCGCTTCCAGCTCCGCAGGAGAGGAGTCGGAGAGAAACTAACATTAGTTGAAGTAAATCTCCTCCCGAGCATGTTAGGTTCACAGCGTAAGTTGCCGGGGTTACATACCTAGAGTTAATCTGATCTCGCTCCGTGAAAGCGAAATCTCGGGCTCAATTTACTCAGAGTTTTCACTAAACCCGCGTTCTGAAACAGGGCCCTGCAGATTCAAAGCTTGTATTTGTTATGCATTTGTGCATTTGTTGCACACACCAACCATCCTCCTTTCTCAAGCCTGCAGACGTTGCACCTTATAGTAAAGCACAGTCGGTACATTAATATTGGATTGGTTCTATTAGGTCAATAAAATAGAGGAAAACACAGTAAGGTTTGTGTACTTACAACTTCAGTTTACTGATTGCCATTGTAACAGAAAACAGAAAAACCTCCCGCAATAAACGAGATGGGAACGGGTCGCGAACCCGCAACCAATAGCAACTCTACTTATAAGGCGGCGTCATTAGCAGTGACAAGTGTCACTATTTACTGATTGGGTGATAACAGTTCAAACTGATTGGCTTTGGAAAAGACAGGGTGGATCTCATTATCATTTAACACTATGCCTCATTGGGGACACTGAGCCCCCTAAAAAGCGGCGTTACATGAGCACATAGAGCGACGTTTTTTTCGCCGCCTCCAGACCGACGAAAAATGCGTCGTTTTTAGCGGCGTAAAAAGCGGCGTCCTGGCCGTTCAAACTAAGCTTTTTACGCAATTTTTTTTTAACAAAACGAGGTAGGAAAGTGGCGTATTGTGAGCCTTTTAGCGTTCCATACTCACACACAACGCGAGAAGGCGATTTTAACGCGAGAAGGCGAATAAACACAACTCGCCATTACTACAACTGTGAAACCAGAGTAAACATTTTGCTGTGATTAAATAGCAATAAACGGATTAAACTGATGCCGAAATAACTACAACATGATGCAGATTTGTTAAACATATGAATTCATGGTTTGTCAGGTCTAGCAGCAAGACAGCAGGACAACAACTTCTAAAATGTTTGTTTTCTGAATGGAGTTTGGATCGATCAGGGCTATGCTATGTTAACTTGGTCACAGTAAAGTACAATGATAGCTGGAATAAAGTTACAGACACATGTTTTCTGAACTCACCAGGTAGTTCAACCTCCTTGCTTTCTTTTCTCCAAGTAATGTCCAGCTTTGTCCGGTTTTATAGAAATATGAAGTCGTAGTCCGACAGAGCTAACGACGCTAACAACAACACTGGAACCGGATGTGCACGGAAGATAGCTGCTGAGAAGCTCCAGTGAAGATAAATCAACGTTGAAATCCCAAAAACTAAAGCAAAAAGCTAATTTAATAAAAACAGTTAACTCGGAGGTCCTCCTGCGAGTAAACGGCATAGTTGTCAGAGCCGAATCCGACCGACTAGGGGTGTTTATTTCTCCGGAGGTTGCAGCGCTGCTCCCTGCTCCTCTAGCCCAAGTTTAGCAGCTGTCAGCCGGCCTGCAGATTTTCAATGCCCCGCTCTGCCCCGCCCCCTTCGCGTCGCTTCGCCCGCCCGACAGGAAATCGCGTCTCTCCGCGTCTTTACATTGACTTTGTATGTAAACTCACCGCCCCTAACGCTCGCTTCGCTTTTGGTCTGAAAGCACCTTTACTCAAAACAGGATCTGAATCCTTTTTCCACCACTGGCCAAAACAGCCAAAGCTTTTGGTTGCAAAGAGGTTGGAGAGTTTTTGACTGCTTCAATAATGATTTAGCACACATTTGTCTGTACTCCCCAACATCAGCTGCTCTCACTATCTTTGATCACAGGCAGGTGATTTCGTCCAGGAATCGTAAAATCAAAATGCTAAGAAAAACAGATCGGGTACCTACAGTTACCACATTCACTGACTCTTTCAACTTCACCTCCGTGTGTGCGCGAGCATCCATGTTGCTTGGTAACGAACATGCTTTCAGCGGGTCACGGAATTTACCCGGAAACTTCAAATTCTATTTTGTGATTGGCTTACCGGCTCTGATACTTGGTACAGAGAAAGCTATGAACTCGACATATAACGCCATATGCCTGCGCCTCGACCATTAATTGTATAGCGGGACAACTTTGTGGCGTTATCTCTTACTTCTCAGCGTGAGAAATAAAAGCTGTGAGCGTGTGAGCTGCTTGAAATGCGAGTGTCTCAGTGAATGCGTGAGGCTTGAGAACCTTGTTGGGAAGCTAGAAGCTCTCTGTGAGACACCAATGTGTCCCTGAGCAAGACACTTAACCCCATGTGGCTTCAGAGGCGTGCGGCCTCTGATATAAATAGCAATAGTAAGTAGCTTTGGATAAAAGCGTCAGCTAAATGAATAAATGTAAAGACTCATTAAACTGGATAAGAGGACTAGTTATGCTGCGTTCCATTAACCTCGGAAGTTGAAGGTTGGAGCTGAGAATGACATCACACCCGAGTTGACGGCGTTCCAGTTACAAATCGGAAAACCTCGCTCCGCCAGCCGTTGGTTACAACTAGCCAGGTTGCCATGGTTACACCGGTTGATACAAAATGCGTTGTGTGGTATTTACTCACACTAAACACTGTAGCAACACGTGTACAAACAGCAGTTGGACGGCACTTTGTGTACAAAAAGTTCTATAAGACACAAGTACACAGAAGTGCTAATAAACAGTATAAACTACAGTTTTCACTAGCTGTTGATACTCAGAGCAGCCATCTTGGATCATGAACTTGGGGTAGTGCCGTCTACCGACTTTCCAAGTTTGCAATCTGACTTAAGGGGGCTTTGAAATTTCAGACTCTGAAATTCCGACTTCCCATGTTAAATGGAACGCACCATTATGTCCTGGACTGCCCTCCAGACTCCACAGAGGAGGAGGGTGAGAGGAGGACGTTAGCCAAGCTGACATCAGTCATGGACGACACCTCTCAGCCCCTGCAGGAGACGGTGAGGTCTCTGAGCAGCTCCTTCAGCATCAGACTGGTGAACACATTAAAAGAAGGAGCAGCTCCTTCATCCCAGCAGCTGTCACACTCTCCAACAGAGCAATGGCGTAACAGGAGTGCAAACTCATCACAGGTGAAGAAGATGACAAAGATATATGTGTGTGTTCCTTCTCCTTGTGTGCTGTTATGATGTGAAACTGTGAAGACCCTTCTATCTGGACATTCAGCCTTTAAAAATATAGAAACAGATTATTTGAAAATCTGACACGTAAAACTCTGCTCACAGTGCTGAGAGAAAACACTCATCACAGAAAACTACAGTGGCTGACGCATTGTGGCATAGGGACTTGTAGTTTTTAAACCCGGGACGGATACACAATACACCAGCACCACCCACACAACTCACGCCACATTTTATGTTAACAAGATTACTGTACATTATTTATAACAATAACTTTAGTGAAACAGATGTAAAACAGAACAAGAGGAGGCGGGTAGAAGGAGCAAATACTGGCACAATGGTTAAATCTACATCTGTCCACTGCAGAGACACAATCCACAACCTGGAGGAGGAACTAGTATAAATGAGTGTATTAGTATAATATTCTAACATTAAATGAACAGAATAGAGTTCATTTAATAGTGTAATGTTAGTATAATGTTTAGGGCTGGGCACATTAACGTGTTATTATTTTAATCGTTGCCCAGCACTAGTAATGTTAATAAATTATAAAATGTTACTATAATGATAATCATTTCAAATCATATTGTATTTTATAGCTTACCACTAGTCTAATATTAATTCTAGTTATAACAGTTTCATTCTATGGGTTGTTTTCATTCATTAAATCCGTGTGCAAGAAAAATGCTCTACATTGGTCACAAATTTTTAATGCTAAATAAGAGTCAAAACCATTTCTGCATCAGGAATCACATAAATGGCCTGTTTCGGATCCAAAACTGCAAATTTCACCAAAAGATGTTTGCGCCGTTGAATTTAATGTTTGTTGTCTCTGTAACATCAGTCAACACTTATAACAGTCACATTATTATTTAAATGTGGCCCAAACAAAGGAGGCCACTAAGGTTAGCTCCAGTTAGCTCTTACTTGCTAACCCTCACAAGTTACACAGGAGACTCCTGTATGTCATTGCCCTCTCACAGTTTCCTCACTGGGTCGCATTTCTCCTGATTTCTGACCAACCTTCACAAATCAAGCATAGGGTTAGTTCAGGCAGGCAACGAAGCCAAGCTCCGCTCATTCCAGCATACACTTCAGCAGCACATCATCTGACAGCTCAGTTAATTCCTCTCATTGGCAAATTCCAGACAAGGCGCCTATTCAAGCTGCCGTTGCCTAACCGCCAGTTCTCACTGCTTCCTATGCAAAGCTCATAACCCACCGCCACCCCAGCTCCACCTTTCAGGCTGTATCTGACAGGAATGCACAATAACTATCGATCTGATAAGTATTGGCCCATCGAGCATATTTATTATCAGAAACATATCAGGGAATTTATTTGGCTGAATACATCAAACATGCTAACATGCGCCGCCACACTGCCGCGCTCTGGGCGTCATGTGTCTGTGTGCGGATAGAGCCACACAGACGCAGATCAGGCAGCTAGCTCCTGTCCTCCTTCCCTCTGTGTCTGCGTGATTCAGTGCAGGTGACAATGTGCAGATTGAGGATACAGGGCAATCTAAGCTTAACAGTTAGACTACAGACCGCTTCATTTAGCTCGTTGCGCGTGAGCCCGCATGTGTGTGTTCGTGTGTGTGAGGCGACACAGAGCAGCAGAGGCTGCATCCTGATAATAAACAGTACAGTCTTCACCTCCAGGACTGTTTAACACCATGCTTCAGTGCCCGTCTATTATCTGACTAAACCTGTAATTTGCATGCCTGCTCTGTTCTGTACGGGGTTCTTTACTGCGGCGATGCAGATGATAACAAGGACAAGGAGAAAGAGAACCACATGTTAAGTAATGTTTTTTCTGGAGCTTTTCGTTCACAACAGCTAGTGCAGAATTGCTGCTATAGAGTAATGTCAGAGTAGCATGAATTCCAGATTGAGACTGCTTGTCAAAAACTCAGACCTGTATCGTATTTAGACCACATATGAAAGTGGCCCAATTCCAAACTGGAAGAGATCAGATTCAACGTGGCTTGGGCTGTTCACACTGACGTCAGTAGGACTGAAAGACAGGGTGTGCGTAACTTGCGCTCCCAAAAAACTCACATCTTTTGTATTAAAACTACACTTATGTCAACAACCAGTGAAGAAGCCAAGATGTTAACAGGTAAAAAGCCAAAGACATACTCTCTTCTTGCTTTTCAAAGCTGCATGGGGGGAATTTACTTTGGCCAGACTGAGTTCTGACTGAGATGACTGATAAAAACAAAGAGCTTCCAGAAATGTGCATGTTATAGTGGAATACCACTCGTGAACCAACAGGGTGGCTGAAAGGAAAACTTTACCCAAACATTTATCACCACCAATGAATAAATGTAAATTTATTTATCAATCAGCTCCAAAGAGTTTCCAGAAATGTCCACTGAAGTCATGTGAAGTACAATTCATTTACCTGAGCTGTGAGATATAAGGAAGACACTGTAGGAAACTCCTCACTTCACTCTCTTCACCTGAGCAGCCTGTCAGCTCCACTGGTTTCTTCTCTGGTTGGAGTTTCAGCACTTCCAGGAGGATGGAGGTCTTTCTCTCTGAGAGGTTTATGGACCAGACTGCAGGAGCTGACTGGAAAACTGACTGTAATGATGGAAGGACCCCTCAAGCCTGTTTTAGTCTCATAGTCCTTCAGGTGGGAGCACAGATCCAGCAGGAAACCACTCTGATAATATTCATCATCCATGTAACTAAGAGGGAATGATTGATATCTGCACACTGATGATAAGAGCTCCAGTATCTTCTCTCCTGTCTGCTGTTCTCTCTCTGCTGCTGCACAGAACAGATTCCCAAAGAACTTGACTTCACCTGAGCCTCTAAACCCCCCAAGAGAATCTGGAACGAGAATTGAACATTTTGTTATGATCTGATGTCAACAGCAGAAAAAGAGCCATGCATTACTGATATGGAGTTTATCTGCTAAAAGCCTACAAATACCTGCTAATGAGCAGAATACAGTAAAATCAATCAACCTAAAACTCAAGTAACAATCAGAAGAATCTGAATCAGAAAGGCTTTATTGGCACGTAGTGTTTTACACATACGAGGAATTTGCTTTGGTCATAAGGTGCTACGCGTAGAAAAACATACAGTCAACATAAATAAATGTAGAAATACATAAATATGGAATGGACAGTGCAAGTTATATAAGAATAACAAAAATAATACGATAAAACTGTTAGCAGAGAAAGAACACTGTTGCATTATTCTGGGTTTGTGTCGTGCAGAAGTATTGCAACGGAAGAGAATATTGTGTACATATAAATATATAAAGTGACGGCATAAAAATATACAACAACAAAGATCAACAATCAACAACAAATATGTGCAACGTGCCAGGTCTGTGCATGACACGACATGTGCAAAGACATTCGTATCATTTGCAAGGGGGGAGTGTCAGTGGGGGAACCTGGACCTTGTTGATGAGGCTAGCAATGATTTTAACAAGGATATATGTGGAATTTAGAAAACCTTTAAACTTTTTAAAGTCAGGCTCAACCCATTCTCACTCTGAAGTCATCAAATATGGTACAATGGTCAAGACCCTTTGGTGAGTTTTTAAAGCATTGGGAAGCCTTTCAGTGTCATTGTTGAACGCTAAAAGTAATTTAAATACCAGAAAACTTCAGGTAAGATTGATGTGGATGGATGGATCAGACACCAGCCTTTCACCTACAAGACTGATGTTTGTTTCCCATGTAAAACAAAAACTCTACATACAGTATCTCACAAATTGAGTACACCCCTCACACATTTTTGTAAACGTTTGATTATATCTTTTCATGTGACAACACTGAAGAAATCACACTTACAACTAAAGTAGTGAGTGTACAGCTTGTGTAACAGTGTAAATTTGCTGTCCCCTCAAAATAACACATCACACAGGCATTAATGTCTAAACCTCTGGCAACAAAAGTGAGGACACCCCTCAGTAAAAATGTCACTTGAAAGGATATAAGCAAATATTTACAAAAATATTATGGGTGTACTCACTTGTGAGATACTGTTTTTAGTTTTTCAAATAACTTGCATAAGTAACGTAGATATTTTAAAACCAAACTAGGGCTGAACGATTTTGGAAATTAATCTAAATCGCGATTTTTTAAAACCAATATTGCGAGTGCGATTTAATATGCGATTAATTTTTAAGCTCTTTACCTTCTGTATTATTCAAAATGGACAAGCAGTAAATCAGTGTATAGTATCACCAACACAATTAGATAGAACTACACTGTTTCTTGTGGGTCAGGCCTGTGTTATGATGAAATTAGGTAGAATTATTATTATGAGCAATGGAGGAGAATATATCAAATTATAATAAAGAAAGATAATTTGAGTCAAGTCATGGCATTAAATAATATGATATATCATCAGGTCGCCCTACCTACAGACCACAGTGTGTTATACAGTAAGAGCTCAATACAAAACCCACATTTCAACCAGCAATTAATAAGTCCTTATCCCAGTTCAAATCTCCTAGGAGTCCATCTTTCTGTATCCCAGTGAGAAAAGAAAAAATACTCAGTTTGAGGTTCAAAATAAAACAGAGTGACGACTGTCGTGTTTAATAGACAAGCTTAGAAATTCTCCGACAACACCGGACCAGACATCAACTTCGTCAGACTGCTTTCGTCTTGGGTGTCATGTGACCAGAGAATAATCGCAGCCATTGCGATTAGAAAATCTCGTTTTATTACATCGCGATAATATCGCAAATGCAATTAATCGTTCAGCCCTAAACCAAACCATAATTTATGTCTAAACCTCACCAAGTAGTTTTGCTGCCTAATCTTTCTATGACTCTGGTGGCATCTGCAGTCTTCTATGCAGTAGTCTGTTGCAGGGCTCTCACGTTTTATCAAAAGTTTGGAGTAAGATTACATCTGTTAGAGGAGGAAGTACTCAAACACGTGCAGCAGCAGCCCCCCGGCCCCACCAAATTCCCTCTTTTGATCCAGAGCCAAAATACAGAAACATATCTCAAGTCCTTTCCTTAGTTTTAGGTAGCCAAAGCCAAGCCCAGTGAAGGACAGTGATAAAGTACATTTACTGACTGTAGGCCCTACTTAAGTACATATTAGAGACATTTGTACTTAACTTCAGTGTTTTCTTTTCATGCCATTTTCTACGTCTACTCCCCACCTCTCAAAGGGAAATATTGTACTTTTACTTCACTACATTTATCTGACAGCTTCGGTTACTAGTTACTTTAAAAATAAGCTTTTTACACA
Organism: Micropterus salmoides; assembly: GCF_014851395.1. Taxonomy (NCBI): domain Eukaryota; kingdom Metazoa; phylum Chordata; class Actinopteri; order Centrarchiformes; family Centrarchidae; genus Micropterus; species Micropterus salmoides. The sequence goes on from NW_024040040.1 coordinate 4,516,673, forward strand.
CAAAACATATGAAGAGTTTAAAAAATAGGATGTTTTGTTATAAAGTAAATTACTTAACAGTTTATACAAGTACAGCTAGTAGGCCTACATTACTTAGGCTAATTGACAGAAAGGTAATTGCAACTGTTTGGTATTAGTCATTTTTCATCATCACAAACCTGAAGATCTGCAGGTTTTACTTTTGATTATTTTAATGTATTTTTAATTATTTGAGGTTTTTAGAAAACAAGCATTGTAAAAGGTGTCACTTTGGGCTCTGGGTAATTGTGACAACATTTCTCACAATTGTCACCATCTTTACAATCGATTTAATGGAGTAAACAATCAGCAGATTAATACATATAACAATAAACATTAATTGCTGATACAAAATTGTTCAACCTCCACCAACTACATTAATGCATGAGGAAGAATAATCTAATGATATAACTTGATAGTCATAGGGGACATTTTTCTTTCTCTAATTTTATTTTTAATGGGCTACTTCCACATTTTCCTGCTTTTAGACTACTTGTATATTTTTACTTAAATTTTCAATGCAGTAGTTTTACTTTTAACAGAGTTTGTTTTTTACAGTGAGGCATCAGTCGTCTTATGCCGGTGTCAGACCAAACGCGAATTTTCGCCTCGCGATGCTTTTCTCGCGTGAGTACATTCGCTGCAAGTGTATGGAAGGCTAAAAGGCTCACAATACGCTACTTTCCTACCTTGTTTTGTTAAAAAAAACAGCGTAAAAAGCGCCGTTTGAACGGCAAAACGTAAAAAGCGCTGTGGAATTATGTAAACAACGACGCATTTCTCGTCGGTATGGAGGTGGCGAAAAAAACGTCGCTCTATGTGCTCATGTAACGCCGCTTTTTAACGGGGCTCAGTGTCCCCAATGACGCATAGTGTTAAATGATAATGAGCTCCACCCTTTCTTTTCCAAAGCCAATCAGTTTGAACTGTTATCACCCAATCAGTAAATAACAAGAACAGACCACATTAATCCAACCCACCACACGGGTGCAGTGATCGCTCAGAGGAGAGGACAGAGAGCCAGGAGAGGAGACATGCTGGCCCAGCTTGGACTTAATTCTGCTCCTAAAGATGCAGTCTGGACAAAATGTGACTCATGTTGACCAAACAAATGAATTCAGAGACTGTTTTGTCCACATTGTTACAGAGACCTGCCCCATCAACATCCCCGATCAAGCACTTGGCAGTTGGTCCATGTTTCGATCTGTCCGCGCAAGACTCTAGCAAGATGAGCAGAAGTGGACTTTGTGTTTTACATCGATGATGCTTGGTGCACTAACGCAGTCAAGATGGACTCTTCAATAAAATACAATACATGTTCGGGGTGTATAGCATACGTAGGCCTATATGTTTATAGCTTATGTGTATAAATAACTGTAGAAATTGTTTTATTGTATATTATATTTAGTATAGGCCTAAAATTTATTATGTTGTGTGGTGAAGGAACTACAAAACCTTTCTGTTGTCTGTAAGCAAGCCACAGACACATAAGAAAACCACTCCAGACCTTTTGAGTTGTCTATAGTTAGAGAGATGGAATCTTACTTAGGTCCTAATTAAATCACGCCAATGTAAGATTTGACCTGCAAAATTGTTGCACCCATTAAGCTATACGAAACTACCTATTATTGCGTTGTATATCGTTTATCTAAAGAAACGCCTATCATGACCACTTAATTTTCCACTCAGAATCCAGAATGCTTCAGAATTTCTTATCCTTTAGGCATATTTCATTTATTTTTATAGTAGGCCCACTTTAATCTTTTATTTCTCTATGTTCTTTCAACGCACATTCTTGGTGTTCTTTCATCGGATTTTTCTAAAGCACTTTGAATTTCCACTTTGTAGCATTGTGCTTTATAAATAAACTTGCCTTGCCACTATTCCCTTTACAAATTTGTTAGACAATGTCATTGTTTGGAAATATTGAAGGTAGACAGATAAACAGTCATAGTGAGAAGTTTGCTCTATGAGGCAGGTTGCAGGTTCACGTCCGCATTGAACAGGTTATCATTTGTGGAAGGTCCTAACTCGCTCCTGGTAAAATGAGTGTACTAACCTCCAAAAATGAAAACCAAGGACTTTCATTTTGCAAAATGAAACGCTGTGTAGCTACATTTTAAGTATATAACGTCTGTGTTTCCCCCTACTTTTATTAACAAATTAGAACTAACCCAGCACAATCCAAACATAATGCAAGACCTCCACTAGGTGGCACTCACACACTACCAATAAAGTAGACGTTTTAAGGATTTGGCTACAGTACACATGCATTCTTGTATATTAATTTCTACAGAAATTCGTTTGTATCAGGCTCGAAAGACTTAATGCGTATACATCCGAACCAACAATTTATTTATGTATCAAGTCACCAACATGCTTCGGCCTACTTCCATCAGGACATTCTTGGTTTGGATGCAGCAGCACAGACGATCAGACCACTGGAGGCAGGTGTGTTCCTACATGATGCACCTTGAAACCTGGTGTGGTAAACTTTCGAAGAGCATATCTGATTATCTTTTCAGTAATCTTCATGACATTGGGACTTCCTGTCCCATGGAAAGACGCAGCCCTACCACAGCTGGGTCTCCATCAACGTTCATAATTTTAAGCTCATATTTGAAAATTTGGCTAAAAGAAATGAGAGTCTGTGCTCATTCCCATCTGCTGTGTTACAAAAATAAAGAAGGGCACTCTCCTAATCAAGGATGGAGTTGTGAACGGCTGCAGGTTCCAAACTTGACACCTAAAATGTCAAGTACTCTACAGGTGCATCTCATAAAATTACAATATAGTGGAAATTTCATTTATTTTTACATTTTTTCAAAAGGTGAAACTTCATTACAGATTCATTACACATGAAATTAAATATTTCAGGCTTGAAATGATAAACTTGATGAAAACGGTAAACAGAAGAACATCTTAGTTAATTAAACAGTTAAAGAAAGTGAAACGCGTGTTTATTCTTTGATATTCATTTTGGTGGTTTTCTGTTCATTAATTTCTACAACAAGGAGGTTTATTTTTACCAGTTTTTAGAGAATGTTTAAAGATATGTTGGCTACTGAAATCACCTTTCTAAAGATGGAGGACTTTTTCATAACAGCCCAGACACTTAGTTACCAGTTGAGGAAAAATACATTTACAAAAAATTTAGTATGATAGGCCTAACCATTCTAAAATGAATCCTTGCTAGTTCATTAAGTCTAGATGCAGCAACTGTTAATTGATTTGAAGAGCTGGTGAGTCAACTGTGTTCATATGTGAGATGTCAGATATATGCATCATGTAGGAACACACTTGCTTTTCTGCCTCCTTGGTCTGATCGCCCGTTCTGCTGTGCTGCCAAGACCTGGGCCCTGTTTCAGAAAGCGGGTTCAACAAACTGAGTTGTAAACCTGAACTCTGGGTTGACGAACTCCGAGTTTTACATTTCAGGCCGATCAGAATAAGTTCAGTCAACTCTGAGTTTGTTGAGCCTGAAGCGCGTGCGTGGGGATGGAAAAAAGACATCAATGGAGCTCCAATACTACAATTCACCATGGCAACGGGTAAATAAAGGCAGAGCCTCTATTTTAATCGGGTGGAGCTAGAAAAATTAATGCGTGCCAACGCGGACCATGATTGGCTATAAAACGCAGGATTGATACGTTAACAATATTACATTTTATACAGCGTTGCTGATTCATCATTTAGCAGACTGGAATTTCCTTAATGAATAATAAAGTGTTCGAATTCTCCTCCAGCCTGTTATTCATTTTAAACAGCTACAGGCCTGTTTATTCAGCTGGAACCTGACAGGACTAAATGCCGGTGACAATAACTGAAGATAAAAATATTAATCGAACAGATTAGACACATTTTAGGCTCTTCATGGACCTGTGATTGTAAAGCCACAGTCCAACTCAGTAGGCCTATACCTATTACTGAGTGTGAAGTTTTAGACGTTTATGTTCCATTAATAAAATCTTGCTCATTTCGTATTTTGTCAGAGAGTTGAACATGATGCATGAAGCGTCATGTTCAAGATCATGTTTGGGTAAAAAAAACCTAATAGCCTATTTAACCGTGATTTCGATGATTCTAAAGACGTAACTGTGTTCCAATATGTGCTTTGATATCGACAGTATGAATGAGGAAATGTCACTTTTGTCACACCGCTTCCAGCTCCGCAGGAGAGGAGTCGGAGAGAAACTCAGCATTAGTTGAAGTAAACCTCCTCCCGATCAGGTTAGGTTCACAGCGTAAGTTGCCGGGGTTACATACCTAGAGTTAATCTGATCTCGCTCTCTGAAAGCGAAATCTCGGGCTCAATTTACTCAGAGTTGACTTTCTGAAACAGGGCCCTGCAGATTCAAAGCTTTTATTTGTTGTGCATTTGCTGAACAGTCAGTTGCACACACCAACCATCCTCCTTTCTCAAGCCTGCAGACGTTGCACCTTATAGTAAAGCACAGTTCTATTAGGTCAATAAAATAGAGGAAAACACAGTAAGGTTTGTTTGCTTACAACTTCAGTTTACTGATTGCCATTGTAACAGAAAACAGAAAAACCTCCCGCAATAAACGAGATGGGAACGGGTCGCGAACCCGCAACCAATAGCAACTCTACTTATAAGGCGGCGTCATTAGCAGTGACAAGTGTCACTATTTACTGATTGGGTGATAACAGTTCAAACTGATTGGCTTTGGAAAAGAAAGGGTGGAGCTCATTATCATTTAACACTATGCGTCATTGGGGACACTGAGCCCCCTAAAAAGCGGCGTTACATGAGCACATAGAGGTTGGAGAGTTTTTGACTGCTTCAATAATGATTTAGCACACATTTGTCTGTACTCCCCAACATCAGCTGCTCTCACTATCTTTGATCACAGGCAGGTGATTTCGTCCAGGAATCGTAAAATCAAAATGCTAAGAAAAACAGATCGGGTACCTACAGTTACCACATTCACTGACTCTTTCAACTTCACCTCCGTGTGTGCGCGAGCATCCATGTTGCTTGGTAACGAACATGCTTTCAGCGGGTCACGGAATTTACCCGGAAACTTCAAATTCTATTTTGTGATTGGCTTACCGGCTCTGATACTTGGTACAGAGAAAGCTATGAACTCGACATATAACGCCATATGCCTGCGCCTCGACCATTAATTGTATAGCGGGACAACTTTGTGGCGTTATCTCTTACTTCTCAGCGTGAGAAATAAAAGCTGTGAGCGTGTGAGCTGCTTGAAATGCGAGTGTCTCAGTGAATGCGTGAGGCTTGAGAACCTTGTTGGGAAGCTAGAAGCTCTCTGTGAGACACCAATGTGTCCCTGAGCAAGACACTTAACCCCATGTGGCTTCAGAGGCGTGCGGCCTCTGATATAAATAGCAATAGTAAGTAGCTTTGGATAAAAGCGTCAGCTAAATGAATAAATGTAAAGACTCATTAAACTGGATAAGAGGACTAGTTATGCTGCGTTCCATTAACCTCGGAAGTTGAAGGTTGGAGCTGAGAATGACGTCACACCCGAGTTGACGGCGTTCCAGTTACAAACCGGAAAACCTCGCTCCGCCAGCCGTTGGTTACAACTAGCCAGGTTGCCATGGTTACACCGGTTGATGCAAAATGCGTTGTGTGGTATTTACTCACACTGAACACTGTAGCAACACGTGTACAGACAGCAGTTGGACGGCACTTTGTGTATAAAAAGTTCTATAAGACACAAGTACACAGAAGTGCTAATAAACAGTATAAACTACAGTTTTCACTAGCTGTTGATACTCAGAGCAGCCATCTTGGATCATGAACTTGGGGTAGTGCCGTCTACCGACTTTCCAAGTTTGCAATCTGACTTAAGGGGGCTTTGAAATTTCAGACTCTGAAATTCCGACTTCCCATGTTAAATGGAACGCACCATTATGTCCTGGACTGCCCTCCAGACTCCACAGAGGAGGAGGGTGAGAGGAGGACGTTAGCCAAGCTGACATCAGTCATGGGTTCTTTACTGCGGCGATGCAGATGATAACAAGGACAAGGAGAAAGAGAATCACATGTGAAGTAATGGTTTTTCTGGAGCTTTTTCGTTCACAACATCTCCGGCTAGTGCAGAATTGCTGCTATAGAGTAACGTCAGAGTAGCATGAATTCCAGATTGAGACTGCTTGTCAAAAACTCAGACCTGTATCGTATTTAGACCACATAGGAAAGTGGCCCAAATCCAAACAGGAAGAGATCAGATTCAACGTGGCTTGGGCTGTTCACACTGACGTCAGTAGGACTGAAAGACAGGGGGCTCAGCCCCCAGGGTGTGCGTAACTTGCGCTCCTAAAAAACTCACATCTTTTGTATTAGAACTACACTTATGTCAACAACCAGTGAAGAAGCCAAGATGTTAACAGGTAAAAAGCCAAAGACATACTCTCTTCTTCCATTTCTCCTCTGTTGAACAGAAGTTACTGTAATGTTGCTTTTCAAAGCTGCATGGAGGAAATTTACTTTGGCCAGTTTCCAGAAATGTGTATGTTAGACTGGAATACCACTCGTGAACCAACAGAGTGGCTGAAAGGAAAACTTTACCCAAACATTTATCACCACTAATGAATAAATGTAAATTTATCTATTAGCTCCAAAGAGTTTCCAGAAATGTCCACTGAAGTCATGTGAAGTACAATTCATTTACCTGAGCTGTGAGATATAAGGCAGACACTGTAGGAAACTCCTCACTTCACTCTCTTCATCTGAGCAGCCTGTCAGCTCCACTAGTTTCTTCTCTGGTTGGAATTTCAGCACTTCCAGGAGGATGGAGGTCTTTCTCTCTGAGAGGTTTATGGACCAGACTGCAGGAGCTGACTGGAAAATTGACTGTAATGATGGAAGGACTCTCAAGCCTGTTTCAGGATCATGAGAGTACAAGTCCAGCAGGAAATCACACCATTTCTCTTTAAGAGGGAATGTTTGATATCTGCACACTGATGATAACAGCTCCAGTATCTTCTCTCCTGTCTGCTGTTCTCTCTCTGCTGCTGCACAGAACAGATTCCCAAAGAACTTGACTTCTCCTGAGCCTCTAAACCGCTGAGAGAATCTGGAACGAGAATTGAACATTTTGTTATGATCTGATCAACAGCAGAAAAAGAGCCATGCATTACTGATATGGAGTTTATCTGCTAAAAGCCTACAAATACCTGCTGATGAGCAGAATACAGTAAAATCAATCAACCTAAAACTCAAGTAACAATGATTTTAACAGGGATATATTTGGATTTTAGAAAACTTTAACTAAATTAAATTTACAAAATGTTGAAGGAAGCAGGAATGTCAGGCTCAACCTGTTCTCACTCTGAAGTCCTCACATATGGACACATGGTCCAGATCCCTTGGTGTGTTATAAAGCAATTGGAAGCCTTTCAGCATCATTGTTGATGAAAGTAGGTGTAGGATAAATAACAGAAAAGTTTAGGTAAGCTTGGGGTGGACAGATGGATTAGACACCTAAACCTTTATTCTTTTAAAATAACTGGAGTAACGTAGTTGTTTTCACCCAGACCATGATCCTTTACTAAACCTAATCTAGTAGTTTTGTTGCCTAATCTTTCTATGACTCTGTGGTGGTATCTGCAGTTTTTATGCAGTAGTTTCTGTTGGGAAGCCAGAAGCACAGAGAGGGACAGAAAAAGACTCAATAAACTGGTTCAGAGGACTAGTTCTGTCCTGTTCTGGCCTCCAGACACCACAGAGGAGCAGGGTGAGAGAAGCATGTTAGTCAGACGACACCTCTCAGCCCCTGCAGCTCCTTCATCCCAGCAGCTGTCACACTCTCCAACACAGCAATGACTAAATGTTTGTGTCTCTCAGCCAACACTTTATAGCAATATTATTTATTTGTAGTGTACCAGCCAGTGTGGGTTTGATTTTTTTATATCGAACAATTTGGAGATTCCAAAGGAGGTTGAGATATCAACCCTCAAGAGACAGCTCAAGTACCCCAAAGGAGGGGGTGAAAGGTTTGCTCCACTCCCAAGTGCTGCTTGGGTAGTTCCAGCCATAAAACCTACACAAACTAATTACGGTTTAATTAAATAATCTTTGTTGAGTTACTTAGCAGGTCTCTCCATTTGAGTAGTTATATTACCATGCAGTTGTTGTTCAAAAGAAGAATCCATAAAGAAAGTTAATTTGCAGTGTTCTAATCTTCCTCAATACTCACTGATGATCCTTTAATTTATGTTATACTAATGCCATGCTTCAACACCTTTTTATATATTTTCTTGTTAAAGAACATGTATTAGAAATATTATCATGTGTTAAATAATTAATTTCCTGAGCAAATGATTGTTTTAAAGAAATAATCAAAGTCATCTCAGTCTCCTCTCATGGCACCAGAGCTACCCCCAGAGGACAAAAGTACTATTACATGTAATGCGTCTCCCGAGGTTTAATGTATCAGTCTGTCTTTTATTTTGTATAATCTGATGCCATGTTGGTGTAACTTGCTTATATTCTCTAAGTTAGAATGTGTAACAGCCAATATTATCCAGGAAATGTTGAGCTTCTTTCATTCTGAAATCCTGAAAATGTGTTTAACTGGTAACCATTCTAATCGTTACAATGATTACTTAATAGTTTCCCTTTTATAAACGCTTAAAACTAAGAACAGTATAACCGTTTATGACATTTAAGGTTTGATTGAAATACACACAAATCTCTCAGGAGACCTTAACTAAAGCCTCCTGGGACACAGAAAACAAAACTCTTCTCTTCGCTCTTGGTCTTCGCCCTGCACGCTTACCGAGCGTGCCCCGTCTTCCAGCAACGCCCTAAGTCCAGCCTGCCGAGCGCCGCAACTTTCAAGTTTTCTTTGTCTCAGAGTAATTTACTTAGCCTATATCCGCGAGGTCTGGAGAACCTTCATGGAAGGTATTCTTTTCTTTTGTTTGTTTGTAGAGTTATCAGACTGTTTCACTCGTGCAACTCTGAATTCAAGAATCACCAAGTTTCTTTTAAGCTTTATTTGGTCAAGTTAACTTTTACTGCTTCCCCAAAGTTCGGGCCCAGCCACGTGGGTTAGTTATGCCAGCAGCTCAAAGGACATCAAAACCCACGAACCGAGCCAAGGTTAACAGCCATCACTGCAAGTTTCTTCAACCAAGTTACCAGCCAAACTGGCGGACCTCCGGAGCAATTCCCTGGCAGAGAAAGCGACCGGCAGACGGCGTGTTAAGCCGTCTCAACCGAGAAGGCGCGAAACTCAGACAGCGTGGGGTCGCCCGAACACCATCCGGCTGAGAAACCAACAAGCATTAAGGATATAACACGCTGCATTCTGTGGTTGAGTTGATGTCCAATAGTCTTTTAATCTATTAGCTTTAATCCTTAATCATTTCAGCCTAAACTCCGAGCCAAATTTAACTCAGTTATTATCATATAACTTGCGTTTATTGGTTCTCTTTCTCTCTTAAAATCCTTCTCCACAATAACTAAATTCACATTGAACTTCACCATTCCCATTGGCTGCACTTTGTTCTGTTTAGCCAGTGTTTATTTCTTTGATGTATATTTAACCTAATTTATTCATGTAGTTAGTTCTAATAAATTTCAACCAAATCACAGTAACTGTGTGTGTGTATTGTTTAACTCCAGGTGACTGTAACGGAGGATTTACGCCTTCGACATGAGATTGACTGACTGATTTTATAGAAATGATTAAGCAATTACTACCAACTGATCACTAGGAATAATTGTGTAATTATTAAACCCATAACGTTACCCAGGGAGTCCGGAGACCCTGGGCGAACTGAATTTCCGGTGGTGCCTTGAGGATTTATGAATCAATATTACTGAATAATTAATATTCATAATTTTTATGAAATAGTAAAGTAGGTATGCTACATATATACACACTGCTATATTACCTGTACAGTATACAGTGGGTACGGAAAGTATTCAGACCCCTTTAAATTTTTCACTCTTTGTTTCATTGCAGCCATTTTCCAAAAATCAAAAAAGTTCATTTTATTTCTCAGTAATGTACACTCAGCACCCCATCTTGACAGAAAAAAACAGAAATGTAGAAATTTTTGCAAATTTATTAAAAAAGAACAACTGAAATATCACATGGTCCTAAGTATTCAGACCCTTTGCCGTGACACTCATATTTAACTCAGGTGCTGTCTATTTCTTCTGATCATCCTTGAGATGGTTCTACACCTTCATTTGAGTCCAGCTGTGTTTGATTATACTGATTGGACTTGATTAGGAAAGCCACACACCTGTCTATATAAGACCTTACAGCTCACAGTGCATGTCAGAGCAAATGAGAATCATGAGGTCAAAGGAACTGCCTGAAGAGCTCAGAGACAGAATTGTGGCAAGGCACAGATCTGGCCAAGGTTACAAAACAATTTCTGCTGCACTTAAGGTTCCTAAGAGCACAGTGGCCTCCATAATCCTCAAATGGAAGACGTTTGGGACGACCAGAACCCTTCCTAGAGCTGGCCGTCCGGCCAAACTGAGCTATCGGGGGAGAAGAGCCTTGGTGAGAGAGGTAAAGAAGAACCCAAAGGTCACTGTGGCTGAGCTCCAGAGATGCAGTCGGGAGATGGGAGAAAGTTGTAGTAAGTCAACCATCAATCCACCAGTCGGGGCTTTATGGCAGAGTGGCCCGACGGAAGCCTCTCCTCAGTGCAAGACACATGAAAGCCCGCATGGAGTTTGCTAAAAAACACCTGAAGGACTCCAAGATGGTGATAAATAAGATCCTCTGGTCTGATGAGACCAAGATAGAACTTTTTGGCCTTAATTCTAAGCGGTATGTGTGGAGAAAACCAGGCACTGCTCATCACCTGTCCAATACAGTCTCAACAGTGAAGCATGGTGGTGGCAGCATCATGCTGTGGGGGTGTTTTTCAGCTGCAGGGACAGGACGACCGGTTGCAATCGAGGGAAAGATGAATGCGGCCAAGTACAGGGATATCCTGGACGAAAACCTTTTCCAGAGTGCTCTGGACCTCAGACTGGGCCGAAGGTTTACCTTCCAACGAGACAATGACCCTAAGCACACCGCTAAAATAACGAAGGAGTGGCTTCACAACAACTCCGTGGCTGTTCTTGAATGGCCCAGCCAGAGCCCTGACTTAAACCCAATTGAGCATCTCTGGAGAGACCTGAAAATGGCTGTCCACCAACGTTTACCATCCAACCTGACAGAACTGGAGAGGATCTGCAAGGAGGAATGGCAGAGGATACCCAAATCCAGATGTGAAAAACTTGTTGCATCTTTCCCACAACGACTCATGGCTGTATTAGATCAAAATTTCTACATTTCTGTTTTTTTCTGTCAAGATGGGGTGCTGAGTGTACATTACTGAGAAATAAAATGAACTTTTTTGATTTTTGGAAAATGGCTGCAATGAAACGAAGAGTGAAAAATTTAAAGGGGTCTGAATACTTTCCGTACCCACTGTATCCATAGCCATATTTTTATAGCCTAACACTAAGCTACACTGCTGTATATATTTTGTCCAGTGCAACTATATGTATTTCTACACAGTGCAACTACCTCCTGCTGTGACCTGTCCAATGTTCAATATCAATCACATCTGGATATGTAAGGTGTATATAGTGTAAACATAACTCTTACACTTATTTGTATCATTCTGTTATATCCTGTGTTTTTCTTTTCTTTTATTGAATGTGTATTTTCTTATCTGTTTTATCAGGAGCTGCTGTAACAGGTGAATTTCCCCAGTGTGAGATCTTATGGAGCTGGTCTCTTTCTGCCCACAAATTTTGTTTTTCCAAAGTCACTAAAATATCTGGTGAGAACAGAAGCAAAACAAAAAAACTATTTAACCTCGGAAGTTGAAGGTTGGAGCTGAGAATGACGTCACACCCGAGTTGACGGCGTTCCAGTTACAAATCGGAAAACCTCGCTCCGCCAGCCGTTGGTTACAACTAGCCTGGTTGCCATGGTTACACCGGTTGATACAAAATGCGTTGTGTGGTATTTACTCACACTAAACACTGACAGCAGTTGGACGGCACTTTGTGTACAAAAAGTTCTATAGGACACAAGTACACAGAAGTGCTAATAAACTGAACTTGGGGTAGTGCCGTCTACCGACTTTCAAGTTTGCAATCTGACTTAAGGGGGCGTTACCTTTGAAATTTCAGACTCTGAAATTCCGACTTCCCATGTTAAATGGAACGCACCATTATGTCCTGGACTGCCCTCCAGACTCCACAGAGGAGGAGGGTGAGAGGAGGACGTTAGCCAAGCTGACATCAGTCATGGGTTCTTTACTGCGGCGATGCAGATGATAACAAGGACAAGGAGAAAGAGAACCACATGTGATGTAATGGTTTTTCTGGAGCTTTTTCGTTCACAACAGCTCCGGCTAGTGCAGAATTGCTGCTATAGAGTAACGTCAGAGTAGCATGAATTCCAGATTGAGACTGCTTGTCAAAAACTCAGACCTGTATCGTATTTAGACCACATAGGAAAGTGGCCCAAATCCAAACTGGAAGAGATCAGATTCAACGTGGCTTGGGCTGTTCACACTGACGTCAGTAGGACTGAAAGACAGGGGGCTCAGCCCCCAGGGTGTGCGTAACTTGCGCTCCTAAAAAACTCACATCTTTTGTATTAGAACTACACTTATGTCAACAACCAGTGAAAAAGCCAAGATGTTAACAGGTAAAAAGCCAAAGACATACTCTCTTCTTCCATTTCTCCTCTGTTGAACAAAAGTTACTGTAATGTTGCTTTTCAAAGCTGCATGGAGGAAATTTACTTTGGCCAGTTTCCAGAAATGTGTATGTTAGACTGGAATACCACTCGTGAACCAACAGAGTGGCTGAAAGGAAAACTTTACCCAAACATTTATCACCACCAATGAATAAATGTAAATTTATTAATCTATTAGCTCCAAAAAGTTTCCAGAAATGTCCACTGAAGTCATGTGAAGTACAACTTATTTACCTGAGCTGTGAGATATAAGGCAGACACTGTAGGAAACTCCTCACTTCACTCTCTTCATCTGAGCAGCCTGTCAGCTCCACTGGTTTCTTCTCTGGTTGGAGTTTCAGCACTTCCAGGAGGATGGAGGTCTTTCTCTCTGAGAGGTTTATGAACCAGACTGCAGGAGATGACTGGAAAAGTGCTCTCAGTTTTGGAATGACACTTGAACACTCTTTACTCTTGACGTGTTGATAAAAATCAAGAAGGATGTTATGTAAGTCAGTGTTCACAGAAAACAATGAGAGAAGTTCGTTCACTACTCTCTGAAAGCTCTCTCCTTTGTAAAGTGCTGCTCTCAGGCATAAATCCAGTAACAGCTCCTGTTTTTCCCTCTCCAGTGTCCCCTGGCTTTGCTGCTGGTCTTGTAATCCTGAACCTCTGTAGGTCCTCCTGAAGCTGCATGACAAACAGTGCATGTACTGTTAAACTGTATTTAATTGAAATCTAAGCATACACAGTTCTAAACAAATACAACGTTCACACTGTGCTGATGCTAATTATGAAGAGTAAATGCAATATTTATTTCACAAAAGAAAAAGGGGAAGCCCATCTGGGAGGCATCACAAGAGATCAAAGTTGATATTCATCATACACAATGAGGCCAATTTAACTATTAACTTCATTAGAAGTTTACCAATTGCTACAGCTGATCTCTGCTGAGCCACATGAACTCATTGATACTTCTTCTATTTGTGTCATGTTTTGGGGTTTTTGTTTTTGTATTTCCTGTTAATTACTTTCTGTTTCTCATTCTCTGTAATTGTTTTCATCTGGTTTCATTCGTTCTTTACTTTTTGTCTTACTGTGGCATCTTCCTTTCCTCTCATTTTCTGGTTACTTCCCTTCCTGCTCTTGTGTTTTCCCAATAGCTTGATTGTCTTACTTTTTCTGGATTGTTTCCACCAGTGCCTTTCGTCTGTGGACTTTTGGAGTTACTGTTTGTGCACTGGACTGCCTTCTTGGATGATTTGGACACTGCTTCTACATTCCCGTTAGCTTGATTAAACCTCCTGTTTCTTCTGTCTACTTGAGCTGAAAATGTACTTTGACTATTTCGGTTCAAACAGATACGTAAGCAGTCTGCCAGTTTCTCTTTATAATATTTAGTATTAGAGTCCAGGTGCTGGACAGGTTTTTTATGATGTATCACATGCAAAACTGGAGGTCTGATCTGACCATGAAATAAGGCTTGAAAAAAAGGATTTTCATTTCAACATTAACGGTTTTACAAAAAGATAAAAGTTAATGTGGAATAAGCATCACACAAAAACAAAAGCTACATACCTGAGTGAGCGGATATATATGGCAAAGCCTCTAAGAGAGACTCGCACAGACTTTGGCAGGCAGGAGTTTTCCTGTCCCAGTGGATGCAGACATTAAGCTGCGTAGTGATCTTCTGCATGACTTTTACTGCTCTTTCAAACAGCCGTCTTTTACCCTCAACTGGAAGGTGCAACTGATTTCCATCCAGGCTGAGTAAGCTGATGTGGTTCATCTGCCATCTGTCCACATTTGAGAAGGAAAATCTCCCACAGCTGCCGTGGCAGAGGACCACACCTGTAATTTAAGAATAATCAGAGACAATTTCCTCATTTAAAAAGTAATAGAGTAGAGTAACAGTAATGTTTCATAAAATAAAGTCTGTTTATGTTAAAGAAGCTACAGCAGAAGTTCCAAACTTCATTTTCCATCCATCTTTTACACGCACTTATCCTGTTCAACTATTTAGTCATCCTCGTTACCTCTTTGATTAATTAGGCACAAAGCCAAACTACAACTTAATTAGATATGTGGTAACCTAAACAGTAACTTGACACTTTCTACACACGCTCACACATACCACTGGACATTTTGAAGGCATCCTAACAGTCGTCTCATTCCTTGCTCTGACACCATGACGTCCTCCAGGTTCAGCCATATTTTCCTCTCCTTCGACTGAGTGACCACGTAGGCCACAGCAGAGCAAAGGTAAGGCTCGAGACTCTCTCCACTGAGATCAAGAGCGTAGTCCAGTTTCTCCAGGAAGCTGATGCTCGCTTCAGGACACTGGGACTCATACAAGCACTGACATAAGAACAGTATGTCCACATCAAGTCCACTGTCCTCTGTGTCAGCCTCTAAAAATGTGGTTATCAGTTCCTCGAAGAACCAGTCAGACGTGTTCTTGAGCTCCTGAGCTGGAATCAGATGCTTCATCAAACTAGGTCTCTTGTCAGTCAGCAGTCGACACATGAAAGGGATCAGATGTTTCATGTGTTTCTTCTCCTCAATGAGGCTCTGCTGAAAAACATCCCCGATCTTATCTGGATTCTTCAGCAGCCACAGTGCTGCAAAAAACTCCTGCATTGTGTAATGGAGAAATGCATGAGTGGTGATTGTCTCAGTGGGGGCCACTTTGATAACAAGAGGTTTCAGGAAGGAGAGGACGCAGCTGTCTTCACAGGGCAGTTCTCTCAAGATCACAGTTTTTCCTTCAGTGGCTTTAAAAGCAAACTCGGCCAGAGACAGAATTTCTTCACTCTTGTTGTTGATGAAGGAATTTAGATCTTTGGTTTTTGTTTTCTTGCTGATTGTTTGAAGGCAATGACGAACAATATTGATGTAGATTTCAGTTACAGTGCATGGCTGTGGAGAGTCTTCTGGTGTCTCTGATGAAAAGCAGACAGCCACCATCTGTGCATACATTGGGACATGGCAAAGAGTTAACAACTCCAGGTTGCTCAAAACCTTCTCCTGTTCTTCTCCTAGAGTTGCAGGGAAGTATGTTTTTATGGTCTGCTCACTAAAGCCTTTCACTTCCACTCTGAGGAAGTCCCCAGAAAGGAGGTCTTCTGCATCATCTGGTCTGCATGTAATGATGATCTTGGCATCAGGTAGTAGGTCCTTCTCTACAACCCTCTTCACCACTGATGAAGAGAGATCTGTGATTCCATCAAAAATGAGTGTAACGTTGTCAGAGTTCTTCTTATGTCCTGTAAGACCTCTTCTTTGCCTTCATCTGGCTCACTGATCACACTGAAAAGAAGATCCTCCAGGCTCTTGGCCATCATGATGTGGGATGTTTCTCTCATGTCAAAGTAGAACATGTAGTCGAGCTCCTTGTTGTCTCTTTCTGCCCAAAGTTTCAACATTTCGTGAGTGAGTGCTGTCTTTCCAATTCCAGGCTTACCAACCAAGAGGATGTTTTTATCTGTCTTCAGCAGCTCACTGGGGGAAATGTCTGGTCTGTCCTCAGGGATGTATGTCCTCAGCTTTTTAGGGCGACTCATCTTGCTCTTCTTGCTCTTCAGCTTCTTTATTTTAGATGGAGAAACACTTTCTTGTGTGTCTAACACGAGTGAAGCGTACGACAGATCAGGCTTGTTGTTTCTTTCAAACAGATTTTTGTTTGCCTTCCAAAACTCATTTGATATTTTTTGTGCTTTTGACTTTAACTTCGCCTGATATCTGAGGCACGGCCCTGAGCCTAAAATAAAAACAACAATTAGTAAATAAATATACTGTAAATTAACTGCTGTTCCCTCACACTAAATGACAGATACATATTTATACAGACACATTAAAGTGCATTATATAACATCAGCTAGATAAATAATAAAAATGTGACACGCTATCAATCAGAATTCAAAATACCTTGTAAGCAGTTTATATCCATCTGTGTGTCGTCCTTGAAAGAAAAGCAGCTGATCCAGTTATGCAGGTCAAACTTCTTGGTCTCAGTAGAAGCTGAACTCTTTGTCTCAGGGAAAAGGAACGTCCTCCCTAAGGTCCTCTTCCTCGTCACGTCAATAATCCTGAGGAACTCGTAGCACGCCGCTTCCCCCTTCTTAGTGACTGAGTCCAGTATTCTCCTGGTTTGATCACAGTCATCTCTCTCTGTCTGTATTTTGCTGACCTCTATAGCACTAAAAACTCCTTGCTGCTTCAAGTTCTCCACAATCACTGAGAGATTATTTAAATCTCTCTCAAGGTGGACTCTGGCACCCCTGACGTAGTCTAAGGCCGACTGTGTTGTACAAGCCATGTGTCCTTCTGTATGTTCTGCACACAGAACCCAGTTCAATGATCTGGAGAACAAAACATCAGGTTAAATAAAACATTTAACACAATTCATGAGGTCTAAACATCATTCAGCTGATCTGTTTAACATCACTTCCAAGGTGGATGTCTGTGTCTTTCTGATGAATGTGCTACACAAAATGAGAGTGTGGCCAAACTACGGCCCACGTGCCAACTGCAGTTTCTTAAACCACTCAGAACTGTCAGTGAGGGACTAATTGTTCAATAAAATTCTGTTCTAAATAACAGTTTAATTTATCAAATGCTAATTGACAAAGGCAGTTTGTCTTCAAACCAGAAGAGCAGCAGCTTTGTTTGGACTTACATTTCACCTGAAAGACAATCATAACAGGCTACAAAAGGAGGGACCATTCACCTTCTTTGTTGCAGAGAAAGGCTGAAGCAAGCTAGAGTTGCTGGCAAAAGAGATTGACGATGTTGCTGTTGTACTGGAGGAGCACGATCTAAAATATGT
>NW_024040040.1:4534725-4641926 GCF_014851395.1 Micropterus salmoides
TATTGGCACGTAGTGTTTTACACATACGAGGAATTTGCTTTGGTCATAAGGTGCTACGCGTAGAAAAACATACAGTCAACATAAATAAATGTAGAAATACATAAATATGGAATGGACAGTGCAAGTTATATAAGAATAACAAAAATAATACAATAAAACTGTTAGCAGAGAAAGAACACTGTTGCATTATTCTGGGTTTGTGTCGTGCAGAAGTATTGCAACGGAAGAGAATATTGTGTACATATAAATATATAAAGTGACGGCATAAAAATATACAACAACAAAGATCAACAATCAACAACAAATATGTGCAACGTGCCAGGTCTGTGCCCGACACGACATGTGCAAAGACATTCGTATCATTTGCAAGGGGGGAGTGTCAGTGGGGGAACCCGGACCTTGTTGATGAGGCTAGCAATGATTTTAACAAGGATATATGTGGAATTTAGAAAACCTTTAAACTTTTTAAAGTTAGGCTCAACCCATTCTCACTCTGAAGTCATCAAATATGGTACCATGGTCAAGACCCTTTGGTGAGTTTTTAAAGCATTGGGAAGCCTTTCAGTGTCATTGTTGAACGCTAAAAGTAATTTAAATACCAGAAAACTTCAGGTAAGATTGATGTGGATGGATGGATCAGACACCAGCCTTTCACCTACAAGACTGATGTTTGTTTCCCATGTAAAACAAAAACTCTACATACAGTATCTCACAAATTGAGTACACCCCTCACACATTTTTGTAAACGTTTGATTATATCTTTTCATGTGACAACACTGAAGAAATCACACTTACTACTAAAGTAGTGAGTGTACAGCTTGTGTAACAGTGTAAATTTGCTGTCCACTCAAAGATAACACATCACACAGGCATTAATGTCTAAACCGCTGGCAACAAAAGTGAGGACACCCCTCAGTAAAAATGTCACTTGAAAGGATATAAGCAAATATTTACAAAAATTATGGGTGTACTCACTTGTGAGATACTGTTTTTAGTTTTTTAAATAACTTGCATAAGTAACGTAGATGTTTTAAAACCAAACTAGGGCTGAACGATTTTGGAAATTAATCTAAATCGCGATTTTTTAAAACCAATATTGCGAGTGCGATTTAATATGCGATTAATTTTAAGCTCTTTACCTTCTGTATTATTCAAAATGGACAAGCAGTAAATCAGTGTATAGTATCACCAACACAATATTAGATAGAACTACACTATTTCTTGTGGGTCAGGCCTGTGTTATGATGAAATTAGGTAGAATTATTATTATGAGCAATGGAGGAGAAGATATATCAAATTATAATCTAAGAAAGATAATTTGAGTCAAGTCATGGCATTAAATAATATGATATATCATCAGGTCGCCCTACCTACAGACCACAGTGTGTTATACAGTAAGAGCTCAATACAAAACCCACATTTCAACCAGCAATTAATAAGTCCTTATCCCAGTTCAAATCTCCTAGGAGTCCATCTTTCTGTATCCCAGTGAGAAAGAAAAAATACTCAGTTTGAGGTTCAAATAAAACAGAGTGACGACTGTCGTGTTTAATAGACAAGCTTAGAAATTCTCCGACAACACCGGACCAGACATCAACTTCGTCAGACTGCTTTCGTCTTGGGTGTCATGTGACCAGAGAATAATCGCAGCCATTGCGATTAGAAAATCTCGTTTTATTACATCGCGATAATATCGCAAATGCAATTAATCGTTCAGCCCTAAACCAAACCATAATTTATGTCTAAACCTCACCAAGTAGTTTTGCTGCCTAATCTTTCTATGACTCTGGTGGCATCTGCAGTCTTCTATGCAGTAGTCTGTTGCAGGGCTCTCAAGTTTTATCAAAAGTTTGGAGTAAGATTACATCTGTTAGAGGAGGAAGTACTCAAACACGTGCAGCAGCGGCCCCCGGCCCCACCAAATTCCCTCTTTTGATCCAGAGCCAAAATACAGAAACATATCTCAAGTCCTTTCCTTAGTTTTAGGTAGCCAAAGCCAAGCCCAGTGGAGGACAGTGATAAAGTACATTTACTGACTGTAGGCCCTACTTAAGTACATATTAGAGACATTTGTACTTAACTTCAGTGTTTTTTTTACCATTTTCTACGTCTACTCCCACCTCTCAAAGGAAATATTGTACTTTTACTTCACTACATTTATCTGACAGCTTCGGTTACTAGTTACTTTAAAAATAAGCTTTTTACACACAAAACATATGAAGAGTTTAAAAAATAGGATGTTTTGTTATAAAGTAAATTACTTAACAGTTTATACAAGTACAGCTAGTAGGCCTACATTACTTAGGCTAATTGACAGAAAGGTAATTGCAACTGTTTGGTATTAGTCATTTTTCATCATCACAAACCTGAAGATCTGCAGGTTTTACTTTTGATTATTTTAATGTATTTTTAATTATTTGAGGTTTTTAGAAAACAAGCATTGTAAAAGGTGTCACTTTGGGCTCTGGGTAATTGTGACAACATTTCTCACAATTGTCACCATCTTTGCAATCGATTTAATGGAGTAAACAATCAGCAGATTAATACATATAACAATAAACATTAATTGCTGATACAAAATTGTTCAACCTCCACCAACTACATTAATGCATGAGGAAGAATAATTAATGATAATATATAATAGCTTGATAGTCATAGGGGACATTTTTCTTTCTCTAATTTTATTTTTAATGGGCTACTTCCACATTTTCCTGCTTTTAGACTACTTGTATATTTTTACTTAAATTTTCAATGCAGTAGTTTTACTTTTAACAGAGTTTGTTTTTTACAGTGAGGCATCA
The DNA here is from genome assembly GCF_014851395.1 of Micropterus salmoides. Lineage (NCBI taxonomy): Eukaryota > Metazoa > Chordata > Actinopteri > Centrarchiformes > Centrarchidae > Micropterus > Micropterus salmoides. Next base: position 4,537,527 of record NW_024040040.1, read on the forward strand.
GTCCTCTTATGCCGGTGTCAGACCAAACGCGAATTTTCGCCTCGCGATGCTTTTCTCGCGTGAGTACATTCGCTGCAAGTGTATGGAAGGCTAAAAGGCTCACAATACGCTACTTTCCTACCTTGTTTTGTTAAAAAAAACAGCGTAAAAAGCGCCGTTTGAACGGCAAAACGTAAAAAGCGCTGTGGAATTATGTAAACAACGACGCATTTCTCGTCGGTATGGAGGTGGCGAAAAAAACGTCGCTCTATGTGCTCATGTAACGCCGCTTTTTAACGGGGCTCAGTGTCCCCAATGACGCATAGTGTTAAATGATAATGAGCTCCACCCTTTCTTTTCCAAAGCCAATCAGTTTGAACTGTTATCACCCAATCAGTAAATAACAAGAACAGACCACATTAATCCAACACCACACGGGTGCAGTGATCACTCAGAGGAGAGGACAGAGAGCCAGGAGAGGAGACATGCTGGCCCAGCTTGGACTTAATTCTGCTCCTAAAGATGCAGTCTGGACAAAATGTGACTCATGTTGACCAAACAAATGAATTCAGAGACTGTTTTGTCCACATTGTTACAGAGACCTGCCCCATCAACATCCCCGATCAAGCACTTGGCAGTTGGTCCATGTTTCGATCTGTCCGCGCAAGACTCTAGCAAGATGAGCAGAAGTGGACTTTGTGTTTTACATCGATGATGCTTGGTGCACTAACGCAGTCAAGATGGACTCTTCAATAAAATACAATACATGTTCGGGGTGTATAGCATACGTAGGCCTATATGTTTATAGCTTATGTGTATAAATAACTGTAGAAATTGTTTTATTGTATATTATATTTAGTATAGGCCTAAAATTTATTATGTTGTGTGGTGAAGGAACTACAAAACCTTTCTGTTGTCTGTAAGCAAGCCACAGACACATAAGAAAACCACTCCAGACCTTTTGAGTTGTCTATAGTTAGAGAGATGGAATCTTACTTAGGTCCTAATTAAATCACGCCAATGTAAGATTTGACCTGCAAAATTGTAGCGCCCATTAAGCTATACGAAACTACCTATTATTGCGTTGTATATCGTTTATCTAAAGAAACGCCTATCATGACCACTTAATTTTCCACTCAGAATCCAGAATGCTCAGAATTTCTTATCCTTTAGGCATATTTCATTATTTTTATAGTAGGCCCACTTTAATCTTTTATTTCTCTATGTTCTTTCAACGCACATTCTTGGTGTTCTTTCATCGGATTTTTCTAAAGCACTTTGAATTTCCACTTTGTATCCATTGTGCTTATAAATAAACTTGCCTTGCCACTATTCCCTTTACAAATTTGTTAGACAATGTCATTGTTTGGAAATATTGAAGGTAGACAGATAAACAGTCATAGTGAGAAGTTTGCTCTATGAGGCAGGTTGCAGGTTCACGTCCGCATTGAACAGGTTATCATTTGTGGAAGGTCCTAACTCGCTCCTGGTAAAATGAGTGTACTAACCTCCAAAAATGAAAACCAAGGACTTTCATTTTGCAAAATGAAACGCTGTGTAGCTACATTTTAAGTATATAACGTCTGTGTTTCCCCCTACTTTTATTAACAAATTAGAACTAACCCAGCACAATCCAAACATAATGCAAGACCTCCACTAGGTGGCACTCACACACTACCAATAAAGTAGACGTTTTAAGGATTTGGCTACAGTACACATGCATTCTTGTATATTAATTTCTACAGAAATTCGTTTGTATCAGGCTCGAAAGACTTAATGCGTATACATCCGAACCAACAATTTATTTATGTATCAAGTCACCAACATGCTTCGGCCTACTTCCATCAGGACATTCTTGGTTTGGATGCAGCAGCACAGACGATCAGACCACTGGAGGCAGGTGTGTTCCTACATGATGCACCTTGAAACCTGGTGTGGTAAAACTTTCGAAGAGCATATCTGATTATCTTTTCAGTAATCTTCATGACATTGGGACTTCCTGTCCCATGGAAAGACGCAGCCCTACCACAGCTGGGTCTCCATCAACGTTCATAATTTTAAGCTTATTTGAAAATTTGGCTAAAAGAAATAAGAGTCTGTGCTCATTCCCATCTGCTGTGTTACAAAAATAAAGAAGGGCACTCTCCTAATCAAGGATGGAGTTGTGAACGGCTGCAGGTTCCAAACTTGACACCTAAAATGTCAAGTACTCTACAGGTGCATCTCATAAAATTACAATATAGTGGAAATTTCATTTATTTTTACATTTTTTCAAAAGGTGAAACTTCATTACAGATTCATTACACATGAAATTAAATATTTCAGGCTTGAAATGATAAACTTGATGAAAACGGTAAACAGAAGAACATCTTAGTTAATTAAACAGTTAAAGAAAGTGAAACGCGTTGTTTATTCTTTGATATTCATTTTGGTGGTTTTCTGTTCATTAATTTCTACAACAAGGAGGTTTATTTTTACCAGTTTTTAGAGAATGTTTAAAGATATGTTGGCTACTGAAATCACCTTTCTAAAGATGGAGGACTTTTTCAGAACCAGCCCAGACACTTAGTTACCAGTTGAGGAAAACTACATTTACAAAAAATTCAGTATGATAGGCCTAACCATTCTAAAATGAATCCTTGCTGGTTCATTAAGTCTAGATGCAGCAACTGTTAATTGATTTGAAGAGCTGGTGAGTCAACTGTGTTCATATGTGAGATGTCAGATATATGCATCATGTAGAAACACACTTGCTTTTCTGCCTCCTTGGTCTGACGGCCCGTTCTGCTGTGCTGCCAAGACCTGGGCCCTGTTTCAGAAAGCGGGTTCAACAAACTGAGTTGTAAACCTGAACTCTGGGTTGACGAACTCCGAGTTTTACATTTCAGAAAGGCCGATCAGAATAAGTTCAGTCAACTCTGAGTTTGTTGAGCCTGAAGCGCGTGCGTGGGGATGGAAAAAAGACATCAATGGAGCTCCAATACTACAATTCACCATGGCAACGGGTAAATAAAGGCAGAGCCTCTTTTTAATCGTGTGTAGCTAGAAAAATTAATGCGTGCCAACGCGGACCATGATTGGCTATAAAACGCAGGATTGATACGTTAACAATATTACATTTTATACAGCGTTGCTGATTCATCATTTAGCAGACTGGAATTTCCTTAATGAATAATAAAGTGTTCGAATTCTCCTCCAGCCTGTTGTTCATTTTAAACAGCTACAGGCCTGTTTATTCAGCTGGAACCTGACAGGACTAAATGCCGGTGACAATAACTGAAGATAAAAATATTAATGAACAGATTAGACACATTTTAGGCTCTTCATGGACCTGTGATTGTAAAGCCACAGTCCAACTCAGTAGGCCTATACCTATTAATGAGTGTGAAGTTTTAGACATTTATGTTCCATTAATAAAATCTTGCTCATTTCGTATTTTGTCAGAGAGTTGAACATGATGCATGAAGCGTCATGTTCAAGATCATGTTTGGGTAAAAAAAACCAATAGCCTATTTAACCGTGATTTCGATGATTCTAAAGACGTAACTGTTCCAATATGTGCTTTGAAATCGACAGTATGAATGAGGAAATGTCACTTTTGTCACACCGCTTCCAGCTCCGCAGGAGAGGAGTCGGAGAGAAACTAACATTAGTTGAAGTAAATCTCCTCCCGAGCAGGTTAGGTTCACAGCGTAAGTTGCCGGGGTTACATACCTAGAGTTAATCTGATCTCGCTCTGTGAAAGCGAAATCTCGGGCTCAATTTACTCAGAGTTTTCACTAAACCCGCGTTCTGAAACAGGGCCCTGCAGATTCAAAGCTTTTATTTGTTGTGCATTTGCTGAACAGTCAGTTGCACACACCAACCATCCTCCTTTCTCAAGCCTGCAGACGTTGCACCTTATAGTAAAGCACAGTCGGTACATTAATATTGGATTGGTTCTATTAGGTCAATAAAATAGAGGAAAACACAGTAAGGTTTGTTTGCTTACAACTTCATTTTACTGATTGCCATTGTAACAGAAAACAGAAAAACCTCCCGCAATAAACGAGATGGGAACGGGTCGCGAACCCGCAACCAATAGCAACTCTACTTATAAGGCGGCGTCATTAGCAGTGACAAGTGTCACTATTTACTGATTGGGTGATAACAGTTCAAACTGATTGGCTTTGGAAAAGACAGGGTGGATCTCATTATCATTTAACACTATGCCTCATTGGGGACACTGAGCCCCGTTAAAAAGCGGCGTTACATGAGCACATAGAGCAACGTTTTTTTCGCCGCCTCCAGACCGACGAAAAATGCGTCGTTTTTAGCGGCGTAAAAAGCGGCGTCCTGGCCGTTCAAACTAAGCTTTTTACGCTGTTTTTTTTAACAAAACGAGGTAGGAAAGTGGCGTATTGTGAGCCTTTTAGCGTTCCATACTCACACACAACGCGAGAAGGCGATTTTAACGCGAGAAGGCGAATAAACACAACTCGCCATTACTACAACTGTATGAAACCAGAGTAAACATTTTGCTGTGATTAAATAGCAATAAACGGATTAAACTGATGCCGAAATAACTACAACATGATGCAGATTTGTTAAACATATGAATTCATGGTTTGTCAGGTCTAGCAGCAAGACAGCAGGACAACAACTTCTAAAATGTTTGTTTTCTGAATGGAGTTTGGATCGATCAGGGCTATGCTATGTTAACTTGGTCACAGTAAAGTACAATGATAGCTGGAATAAAGTTACAGACACATGTTTTCTGAACTCACCAGGTAGTTCAACCTCCTTGCTTTCTTTTCTCCAAGTAATGTCCAGCTTTGTCCGGTTTTATAGAAATATGAAGTCGTAGTCCGACAGAGCTAACGACGCTAACAACAACACTGGAACCGGATGTGCACGGAAGATAGCTGCTGAGAAGCTCCAGTGAAGATAAATCAACGTTGAAATCCCAAAAACTAAAGCAAAAAGCTAATTTAATAAAAACAGTTAACTCGGAGCTCCTCCCGCGAGTAAACGGCATAGTTGTCAGAGCCGAATCCGACCGACTAGGGGTGTTTATTTCTCCGAAGGTTGCAGCGCTGCTCCCTGCTCCTCTAGCCCAAGTTTAGCAGCTGTCAGCCGGCCTGCAGATTTTCAATCCCCCGCTCTGCCCCGCCCCCTTCGCGTCGCTTCGCCCGCCCGACAGGAAATCGCGTCTCTCCGCGTCTTTACATTGACTTTGTATGTAAACTCACCGCCCCTAACGCTCGCTTCGCTTTTGGTCTGAAAGCACCTTTACTCAAAACAGGATCTGAATCCTTTTTCCACCACTGGCCAAAACAGCCAAAGCTTTTGGTTGCAAAGAGGTTGGAGAGTTTTTGACTGCTTCAATAATGATTTAGCACACATTTGTCTGTACTCCCCAACATCAGCTGCTCTCACTCTTTGATCACAGGCAGGTGATTTCGTCCAGGAATCGTAAAATCAAAATGCTAAGAAAAACAGATCGGGCACCTACAGTTACCACATTCACTGACTCTTTCAACTTCACCTCCGTGTGTGCGCGAGCATCCATGTTGCTTGGTAACGAACATGCTTTCAGCGGGTCACGGAATTTACCCGGAAACTTCAAATTCTAATTTCTGATTGGCTTACCGGCTCTGATACTTGGTACAGAGAAAGCTATGAACTCGACATATAACGCCATATGCCTGCGCCTCGACCATTAATTGTATAGCGGGACAACTTTGTGGCGTTATCTCTTACTTCTCAGCGTGAGAAATAAAAGCTGTGAGCGTGTGAGCTGCTTGAAATGCGAGTGTCTCAGTGAATGCGTGAGGCTTGAGAACCTTGTTGGGAAGCTAGAAGCTCTCTGTGAGACTCCAATGTGTCCCTGAGCAAGACACTTAACCCCATGTGGCTTCAGAGGCGTGCGGCCTCTGATATAAATAGCAATAGTAAGTAGCTTTGGATAAAAGCGTCAGCTAAATGAATAAATGTAAAGACTCATTAAACTGGATAAGAGGACTAGTTATGCTGCGTTCCATTAACCTCGGAAGTTGAAGGTTGGAGCAGAGAATGACGTCACACCCGAGTTGACGGCGTTCCAGTTACAAATCGGAAAACCTCGCTCCGCCAGCCGTTGGTTACAACTAGCCAGGTTGCCATGGTTACACCGGTTGATACAAAATGCGTTGTGTGGCATTTACTCACACTGAACACTGTAGCAACACGTGTACAAATAGCAGTTGGACGGCACTTTGTGTACAAAAAGTTCTATAAGACACAAGTACACAGAAGTGCTAATAAACAGTATAAACTACAGCTTTCACTAGCTGTTGATACTCAGAGCAGCCATCTTGGATCATGAACTTGGGGTAGTGCCGTTTACCGACTTTCCAAGTTTGCAATCTGACTTAAGGGGGCTTTGAAATTTCAGACTCTGAAATTCCGACTTCCCATGTTAAATGGAACGCACCATTATGTCCTGGACTGCCCTCCAGACTCCACAGAGGAGGAGGGTGAGAGGAGGACGTTAGCCAAGCTGACATCAGTCATGGACGACACCTCTCAGCCCCTGCAGGAGACGTGAGGTCTCTGAGCAGCTCCTTCAGCATCAGACTGCTGAACACATTAAAAGAAGGAGCAGCTCCTTCATCCCAGCAGCTGTCACACTCTCCAACAGAGCAATGATGCAACAGGAGTGCAAACTCATCACGGGGAAGAAGTTGACAAAGATATATGTGTGTTCCTTCTCCTTGTGTGCTGTTATGATGTGAAACTGAAGACCCTGCTATCTGGACATTCAGCCTTTAAAAATATAGAAACAGATTATTTGAAAATCTGACACGTAAAACTCTGCTCACAGTGCTGAGAGAAAACACTCATCACAGAAAACTACAGTGGCTGACGCATTGTGGCATAGGGACTTGTAGTTTTTAAACCCGGGACGGATACACAATACACCAGCACCACCCACACAACTCACGCCACATTTTATGTTAACAAGATTACTGTACATTATTTATAACAATAACTTTAGTGAAACAGATGTAAAACAGAACAAGAGGAGGCGGGTAGAAGGAGCACATACTGGCACAATGGTTAAATCTACATCTGTCCACTGCAGAGACACAATCCACAACCTGGAGGAGGAACTAGTATAAATTAGTGTATTAGTATAATATTGTAACATTAAATGAACAGAATAGAGTTCATTTAATAGTGTAATGTTAGTATAATGTTTAGGGCTGGGCACATTAACGTGTTATTATTTGAATCGTTGCCCAGCACTAATAATGTTAATAAATTATAAAATGTTACTATAATGATAATCATTTCAAATCATATTGTATTTTATAGCTTATTAATTCTAGTTATAACAGTTTCATTCTATGGGTTGTTTTCATTCATTAAATCCGTGTGCAAGAAAAATGCTCTACATTGGTTACAAAGGTTACACAGAGCAGCAGAGGCTGCATCCTGATAATAAACAGTACGGTCTTCACCTCCAGGCCTGTTTAACACCATGCTTCAGTGCCCATCTATTATCTGACTAAACCTGTAATTTTCATGCCTGCTCTGTTCTGTACGGGGTTCTTTACTGCGGCGATGCAGATGATAACAAGGTCAAGGAGAAAGAGAAACACATGTTAAGTAATGTTTTTTCTGGAGCTTCTGGAACAGCTAGTGCAGAATTGCTGCTATAGAGTAACGTCAGAGTAGCATGAATTCCAGATTGAGACTGCTTGTCAAAAACTCAGACCTGTATCGTATTTAGACCACATATGAAAGTGGCCCAATCCAAACTGGAAGAGATCAGATTCAACGTGGCTTGGGCTGTTCACACTGACGTCAGTAGGACTGAAAGACAGGGGGCTCAGCCCCCAGGGTGCATAACTTGCGCTCCCAAAAAACTCACATCTTTTGTATTAGAACTACACTTATGTCAACAACCAGTGAAGAAGCCAAGATGTTAACAGGTAAAAAGCCAAAGACATACTCTCTTCTTCCATTTCTCCTCTGTTGAACAAAAGTTACTGTAATGTCGCTTTTCAAAGATGCATGGGGGGAATTTACTTTGGCCACTGAGTTCTGATTGAGATGACTGATAAAAACAAAGAGCTTCCAGAAATGTGCATGTTATACTGGAATACCAGTCCTGAACCAACAGAGTGGCTGAAAGGAAAACTTTACCCAAACATTTATCACCACCAATGAATAAATGTAAATTTATTTATCAATCAGCTCCAAAAGTTTCCAGAAATGTCCACTGAAGTCATGTGAAGTACAATTCATTTACCTGAGCTGTGAGATATAAGGCAGACACTGTAGGAAACTCCTCACTTCACTCTCTTCATCTGAGCAGCCTGTCAGCTCCACTGGTTTCTTCTCTGGTTGGAGTTTCAGCACTTCCAGGAGGATGGAGGTCTTTCTCTCTGAGAGGTTTATGGACCAGACTGCAGGAGCTGACTGGAAAACTGACTGTAATGATGGAAGGACCCTCAAGCCTGTTTTAGTCTCATAGTCCTTCAGGTGGGAGTACAGATCCAGCAGGAAACCACATGATAATATCATCCATGTAACTAAGAGGGAATGATTGATATCTGCACACTGATGATAACAGCTCCAGTATCTTCTCTCCTGTCTGCTGTTCTCTCTCTGCTGCTGCACAGAACAGATTCCCAAAGAACTCAACTTCTCCTGAGCCTCTAAACCGCCAAGAGAATCTGGAACGAGAATTGAACATTTTGTTATGATCTGATGTCAACAGCAGAAAAAGAGCCATGCATTACTGATATGGAGTTTATCTGCTAAAAGCCTACAAATACCTGCTAATGAGCAGAATACAGTAAAATCAATCAACCTAAAACTCAAGTAACAATCAGAAGAATCTGAATCAGAAAGGCTTTATTGGCACGTAGTGTTTTACACATACGAGGAATTTGCTTTGGTCATAAGGTGCTACGCGTAGAAAAACATACAGTCAACATAAATAAATGTAGAAATACATAAATATGGAATGGACAGTGCAAGTTATATAAGAATAACAAAAATAATACGATAAAACTGTTAGCAGAGAAAGAACACTGTTGCATTATTCTGGGTTTGTGTCGTGCAGAAGTATTGCAACGGAAGAGAATATTGTGTACATATAAATATATAAAGTGACGGCATAAAAATATACAACAACAAAGATCAACAATCAACAACAAATATGTGCAACGTGCCAGGTCTGTGCATGACACGACATGTGCAAAGACATTCGTATCATTTGCAAGGGGGGAGTGTCAGTGGGGGAACCCGGACCTTGTTGATGAGGCTAGCAATGATTTTAACAAGGATATATGTGGAATTTAGAAAACCTTTAAACTTTTTAAAGTCAGGCTCAACCCATTCTCACTCTGAAGTCATCAAATATGGTACAATGGTCAAGACCCTTTGGTGAGTTTTTAAAGCATTGGGAAGCCTTTCAGTGTCATTGTTGAACGCTAAAAGTAATTTAAATACCAGAAAACTTCAGGTAAGATTGATGTGGATGGATGGATCAGACACCAGCCTTTCACCTACAAGACTGATGTTTGTTTCCCATGTAAAACAAAAACTCTACATACAGTAGCTCACAAATTGAGTACACCCCTCACACATTTTTGTAAACGTTTGATTATATCTTTTCATGTGACAACACTGAAGAAATCACACTTACAACTAAAGTAGTGAGTGTACAGCTTGTGTAACAGTGTAAATTTGCTGTCCACTCAAAGATAACACATCACACAGGCATTAATGTCTAAACCTCTGGCAACAAAAGTGAGGACACCCCTCAGTAAAAATGTCACTTGAAAGGATATAAGCAAATATTTACAAAAATATTATGGGTGTACTCACTTGTGAGATACTGTTTTTAGTTTTTCAAATAACTTGCATAAGTAACGTAGATATTTTAAAACCAAACTAGGGCTGAACGATTTTGGAAATTAATCTAAATCGCGATTTTTTAAAACCAATATTGCGAGTGCGATTTAATATGCGATTAATTTTTAAGCTCTTTACCTTCTGTATTATTCAAAATGGACAAGCAGTAAATCAGTGTATAGTATCACCAACACAACATTAGATAGAACTACACTGTTTCTTGTGGGTCAGGCCTGTGTTATGATGAAATTAGGTAGAATTATTATTATGAGCAATGGAGGAGAAGATATATCAAATTATAATCTAAGAAAGATAATTTGAGTCAAGTCATGGCATTAACTAATATGATATATCATCAGGTCGGCCTACCTACAGACCACAGTGTGTTATACAGTAAGAGCTCAATACAAAACCCACATTTCAACCAGCAATTAATAAGTCCTTATCCCAGTTCAAATCTCCTAGGAGTCCATCTTTCTGTATCCCAGTGAGAAAAGAAAAAATACTCAGTTTGAGGTTCAAAATAAAACAGAGTGACGACTGTCGTGTTTAATAGACAAGCTTAGAAATTCTCCGACAACACCGGACCAGACATCAACTTCGTCAGACTGCTTTCGTCTTGGGTGTCATGTGACCAGAGAATAATCGCAGCCATTGCGATTAGAAAATCTCGTTTTATTACATCGCGATAATATCGCAAATGCAATTAATCGTTCAGCCCTAAACCAAACCATAATTTATGTCTAAACCTCACCAAGTAGTTTTGCTGCCTAATCTTTCTATGACTCTGGTGGCATCTGCAGTCTTCTATGCAGTAGTCTGTTGCAGGGCTCTCAAGTTTTATCAAAAGTTTGGAGTAAGATTACATCTGTTAGAGGAGGAAGTACTCAAACACGTGCAGCAGCGGCCCCCCGGCCCCACCAAATTCCCTCTTTTGATCCAGAGCCAAAATACAGAAACATATCTCAAGTCCTTTCCTTAGTTTTAGGTAGCCAAAGCCAAGCCCAGTGGAGGACAGTGATAAAGTACATTTACTGACTGTAGGCCCTACTTAAGTACATATTAGAGACATTTGTACTTAACTTCAGTGTTTTCTTTTCATACCATTTTCTACGTCTACTCCACCACCTCTCAAAGAGAAATATTGTACCTTTTACTTCACTACATTTATCTGACAGCTTCGGTTACTAGTTACTTTAAAAATAAGCTTTTTACACACAAAACATATGAAGAGTTTAAAAAATAGGATGTTTTGTTATAAAGTAAATTACTTAACAGTTTATACAAGTACAGCTAGTAGGCCTACATTACTTAGGCTAATTGACAGAAAGGTAATTGCAACTGTTTGGTATTAGTCATTTTTCATCATCACAAACCTGAAGATCTGCAGGTTTTACTTTTGATTATTTTAATGTATTTTTAATTATTTGAGGTTTTTAGAAAACAAGCATTGTAAAAGGTGTCACTTTGGGCTCTGGGTAATTGTGACAACATTTCTCACAATTGTCACCATCTTTGCAATCGATTTAATGGAGTAAACAATCAGCAGATTAATACATATAACAATAAACATTAATTGCTGATACAAAATTGTTCAACCTCCACCAACTACATTAATGCATGAGGAAGAATAATTAATGATATAATATAATAGCTTGATAGTCATAGGGGACATTTTTCTTTCTCTAATTTTATTTTTAATGGGCTACTTCCACATTTTCCTGCTTTTAGACTACTTGTATATTTTTACTTAAATTTTCAATGCAGTAGTTTTACTTTTAACAGAGTTTGTTTTTTACAGTGAGGCATCAGTCCTCTTATGCCGGTGTCAGACCAAACGCGAATTTTCGCCTCGCGATGCTTTTCTCGCGTGAGTACATTCGCTGCAAGTGTATGGAAGGCTAAAAGGCTCACAATACGCTACTTTCCTACCTTGTTTTGTTAAAAAAAACAGCGTAAAAAGCGCCGTTTGAACGGCAAAACGTAAAAAGCGCTGTGGAATTATGTAAACAACGACGCATTTCTCGTCGGTATGGAGGTGGCGAAAAAAACGTCGCTCTATGTGCTCATGTAACGCCGCTTTTTAACGGGGCTCAGTGTCCCCAATGACGCATAGTGTTAAATGATAATGAGCTCCACCCTTTCTTTTCCAAAGCCAATCAGTTTGAACTGTTATCACCCAATCAGTAAATAACAAGAACAGACCACATTAATCCAACCCACCACACGGGTGCAGTGATCACTCAGAGGAGAGGACAGAGAGCCAGGAGAGGAGACATGCTGGCCCAGCTTGGACTTAATTCTGCTCCTAAAGATGCAGTCTGGACAAAATGTGACTCATGTTGACCAAACAAATGAATTCAGAGACTGTTTTGTCCACATTGTTACAGAGACCTGCCCCATCAACATCCCCGATCAAGCACTTGGCAGTTGGTCCATGTTTCGATCTGTCCGCGCAAGACTCTAGCAAGATGAGCAGAAGTGGACTTTGTGTTTTACATCGATGATGCTTGGTGCACTAACGCAGTCAAGATGGACTCTTCAATAAAATACAATACATGTTCGGGGTGTATAGCATACGTAGGCCTATATGTTTATAGCTTATGTGTATAAATAACTGTAGAAATTGTTTTATTGTATATTATATTAGTATAGGCCTAAAATTTATTATGTTGTGTGGTGAAGGAACTACAAAACCTTTCTGTTGTCTGTAAGCAAGCCACAGACACATAAGAAAACCACTCCAGACCTTTTGAGTTGTCTATAGTTAGAGAGATGGAATCTTACTTAGGTCCTAATTAAATCACGCCAATGTAAGATTTGACCTGCAAAATTGTAGCGCCCATTAAGCTATACGAAACTACCTATTATTGCGTTGTATATCGTTTATCTAAAGAAACGCCTATCATGACCACTTAATTTTCCACTCAGAATCCAGAATGCTCAGAATTTCTTATCCTTTAGGCATATTTCATTTATTTTTATAGTAGGCCCACTTTAATCTTTTATTTCTCTATGTTCTTTCAACGCACATTCTTGGTGTTCTTTCATCGGATTTTTCTAAAGCACTTTGAATTTCCACTTTGTATGCATTGTGCTTTATAAATAAACTTGCCTTGCCACTATTCCCTTTACAAATTTGTTAGACAATGTCATTGTTTGGAAATATTGAAGGTAGACAGATAAACAGTCATAGTGAGAAGTTTGCTCTATGAGGCAGGTTGCAGGTTCACGTCCGCATTGAACAGGTTATCATTTGTGGAAGGTCCTAACTCGCTCCTGGTAAAATGAGTGTACTAACCTCCAAAAATGAAAACCAAGGACTTTCATTTTGCAAAATGAAACGCTGTGTAGCTACATTTAAGTAATAACGTCTGTGTTTCCCCCTACTTTTATTAACAAATTAGAACTAACCCAGCACAATCCAAACATAATGCAAGACCTCCACTAGGTGGCACTCACACACTACCAATAAAGTAGACGTTTTAAGGATTTGGCTACAGTACACATGCATTCTTGTATATTAATTTCTACAGAAATTCGTTTGTATCAGGCTCGAAAGACTTAATGCGTATACATCCGAACCAACAATTTATTTATGTATCAAGTCACCAACATGCTTCGGCCTACTTCCATCAGGACATTCTTGATTTGATGCAGCAGCACAGACGATCAGACCACTGGAGGCAGGTGTGTTCCTACATGATGCACCTTGAAACCTGGTGTGGTACAACTTTCGAAGAGCATATCTGATTATCTTTTCAGTAATCTTCATGACATTGGGACTTCCTGTCCCATGGAAAGATGCAGCCCTACCACAGCTGGGTCTCCATCAACGTTCATAATTTTAAGCGCATATTTGAAAATTTGGCTAAAAGAATTGTGAGTCTGTGCTCATTCCCATCTGCTGTGTTACAAAAATAAAGAAGGGCACTCTCCTAATCAAGGATGGAGTTGTGAACGGCTGCAGGTTCCAAACTTGACACCTAAAATGTCAAGTACTCTACAGGTGCATCTCATAAAATTACAATATAGTGGAAATTTCATTTATTTTTACATTTTTTCAAAAGGTGAAACTTCATTACAGATTCATTACACATGAAATTAAATATTTCAGGCTTGAAATGATAAACTTGATGAAAACGGTAAACAGAAGAACATCTTAGTTAATTAAACAGTTAAAGAAAGTGAAACGCTGTGTTTATTCTTTGATATTCATTTTGGTGGTTTTCTGTTCATTAATTTCTACAACAAGGAGGTTTATTTTTACCAGTTTTTAGAGAATGTTTAAAGATATGTTGGCTACTGAAATCACCTTTCTAAAGATGGAGGACTTTTTCATAACAAGCCCAGACACTTAGTTACCAGTTGAGGAAAACTACATTTACAAAAAATTCAGTATGATAGGCCTAACCATTCTAAAATGAATCCTTGCTGGTTCATTAAGTCTAGATGCAGCAACTGTTAATTGATTTGAAGAGCTGGTGAGTCAACTGTGTTCATATGTGAGATGTCAGATATATGCATCATGTAGGAACACACTTGCTTTTCTGCCTCCTTGGTCTGATCGCCCGTTCTGCTGTGCTGCCAAGACCTGGGCCCTGTTTCAGAAAGCGGGTTCAACAAACTGAGTTGTAAACCTGAACTCTGGGTTGACGAACTCCGAGTTTTACATTTCAGGCCGATCAGAATAAGTTCAGTCAACTCTGAGTTTGTTGAGCCTGAAGCGCGTGCGTGGGGATGGAAAAAAGCCATCAATGGAGCTCCAATACTACAATTCACCATGGCAACGGGTAAATAAAGGCAGAGCCTCTATTTTAATCGGGTGTAGCTAGAAAAATTAATGCGTGCCAACGCGGACCATGATTGGCTATAAAACGCAGGATTGATACGTTAACAATATTACATTTTATACAGCGTTGCTGATTCATCATTTAGCAGACTGGAATTTCCTTAATGAATAATAAATTGTTCGAATTCTCCTCCAGCCTGTTGTTCATTTTAAACAGCTACAGGCCTGTTTATTCAGCTGGAACCTGACAGGACTAAATGCCGGTGACAATAACTGAAGATAAAAATATTAATCGAACAGATTAGACACATTTTAGGCTCTTCATGGACCTGTGATTGTAAAGCCACAGTCCAACTCAGTAGGCCTATACCTATTACTGAGTGTGAAGTTTTAGACGTTTATGTTCCATTAATAAAATCTTGCTCATTTCGTATTTTGTCAGAGAGTTGAACATGATGCATGAAGCGTCATGTTCAAGATCATGTTTGGGTAAAAAAAAAACCAATAGCCTATTTAACCGTGATTTGATATCGACAGTATGAATGAGGAAATGTCACTTTTGTCACACCGCTTCCAGCTCCGCAGGAGAGGAGTTGGAGAGAAACTAACATTAGTTGAAGTAAATCTCCTCCCGAGCAGGTTAGGTTCACAGCGTAAGTTGCCGGGGTTACATACCTAGAGTTAATCTGATCTCGCTCTCTGAAAGCGAAATCTCGGGCTCAATTTACTCAGAGTTTTCACTAAACCCGCTTTCTGAAACAGGGCCCTGCAGATTCAAAGCTTTTATTTGTTGTGCATTTGCTGAACAGTCAGTTGCACACACCAACCATCCTCCTTTCTCAAGCCTGCAGACGTTGCACCTTATAGTAAAGCACAGTCGGTACATTAATATTGGATTGGTTCTATTAGGTCAATAAAATAGAGGAAAACACAGTAAGGTTTGTTTGCTTACAACTTCATTTCACTGATTGCCATTGTAACAGAAAACAGAAAAACCTCCCGCAATAAACGAGATGGGAACGGGTCGCGAACCCGCAACCAATAGCAACTCTACTTATAAGGCGGCGTCATTAGCAGTGACAAGTGTCACTATTTACTGATTGGGTGATAACAGTTCAAACTGATTGGCTTTGGAAAAGACAGGGTGGATCTCATTATCATTTAACACTAAGCGTCATTGGGGACACTGAGCCCCCAAAAAAGCGGCGTTACATGAGCACATAGAGCAACGTTTTTTCCGCCGCCTCCAGACCAACGAAAAATGCATAGTTTTTAGCAGCGTAAAAAGCGGCGTCCTGGCCGTTCAAACTAAGCTTTTTACGCAATTTTTTAAAAACAAAACGAGGTAGGATAGTGGTGTATTGTGAGCCTTTTAGCGTTCCATACTCACACACAACGCGAGAAGGCGATTTTAATGTAAAGACTCATTAAACTGGATAAGAGGACTAGTTATGCTGCGTTCCATTAACCTCGGAAGTTGAAGGTTGGAGCTGAGAATGACGTCACACCCAAGTTGACGGCGTTCCAGTTACAAATCGGAAAACCTCGCTCCGCCAGCCGTTGGTTACAACTAGCCAGGTTGCCATGGTTACACCGGTTGATACAAAATGCGTTGTGTGGTATTTACTCACACTAAACACTGTAGCAACACGTGTACAAACAGCAGTTGGACGGCACTTTGTGTACAAAAAGTTCTATAAGACACAAGTACACAGAAGTGCTAATAAACAGTATAAACTACAGTTTTCACTAGCTGTTGATACTCAGAGCAGCCATCTTGGATCATGAACTTGGGGTAGTGCCGTCTACCGACTTTCCAAGTTTGCAATCTGACTTAAGGGGGCGTTATCTGAAATTTCAGACTCTGAAATTCCGACTTCCCATGTTAAATGGAACGCACCATTATGTCCTGGACTGCCCTCCAGACTCCACAGAGGAGGAGGGTGAGAGGAGGACGTTAGCCAAGCTGACATCAGTCATGGACGACACCTCTCAGCCCCTGCAGGAGACGGTGAGGTAAAACCGAACAAAAGGAGGCGGGTAGAAGGTGCAAATACTGGCACTATGGTTAAATCTACATCTGTCCACTGCAGAGACACAATCCACAACCTGGAGGAGGAACTAGTATAAATGAGTGTATTAGTATAATATTTTAACATTAAATGAACAGAATAGAGTTCATTTAATAGTATACTGTTAGTATAATGTTTAGGGCTGGGCACATTAACGTGTTATTATTTTAATCGTTGCCCAGCACTAATAATGTTAATAAGTTAATTATAAAATGTTACTATAATGATAATCATTTCAAATCATATTGTATTTTACAGCTTACCACTAGTCTAATATTAATTCTAGTTATAACAGTTTCATTCTATGGGTTGTTTTCATTCATTAAATCCGTGTGCAAGAAAAATGCTCTACATTGGTCACAAATTTTTAATGTTAAACAATAGTTAAAACCATTTCTGCATCAGGAATCACATAAATGGCCTGTTTCAGATCCAAAACTGCAAATTTCACTAAAAGATGTTTGCGCCGTTGAACATAATGTTTGTTGTCTCTGTAACATCAGCCAACACTTATAACAGTCACTTCTTATCTTATTACCTGGACTGTATATCCATAGCTAAGGCTGGGAGAAATGACTAAAATCTCATATCCTGATATTGACCATTTTTTGTAAATTAAATGAAATATCATGATATTGACCATTTTTGTAAATGAAATTAAATATCATGATATTGACAAGTAGTGTAATTCTGAGAATTTAATCAAAGTGAGTTGAAGCAGCCAATTATGAGCAGTTCCAGGAGGCAGCGAGTCCTTCTGATAGGCCACAGCTTAGCAGTTCTATCATGCTGCCTGCAACAGTTTGCTCCACTTGCTTGGTTAAACCCAAAGGCTGAGCTATTGCAGCCAGCGATGAGTCTCTGTCAGAGCCATTATCTCACTGTGTTGATCATTTTCTGAAACCATATGTTGGCTTCCATCATATGTTAAGGACTCTACTGATTTAATCAACAATATATCAACATTAAAAGAGTTACCTAATGATGTAATTCTGGTCACATTAGATTTGGAAAGCCTCTACACTAATATATTCCATGACAGAAGTCTTGAGGCTCTCGAGTATTATCTAAGGCTACGTTCACACTTCAGGCCGTAATGCTCTATTCCAATTTAGTGCAGAGATCAGATTTTTTTAAATTGACAGTCACATTATTATTTAAATGTGGCCCAAACTAAGGAGGCCACTAAGGTTAGCTCCAGTTAGCTCTTACTTGCTAACCCTCACAAGTTACACAGGAGACTCCTGTATGTCATTGCCCTCTCACAATTTCTTCACTGGGTCGCATTTCTCCTGATTTCTGACCAACGTTCACAAATCAAGCACAGGTTAGTTCAGGCAGGCAACGAAGCCACGCAGATCAGGCAGCTAGCACCTGTCCTCCTTCCCTCTGTGTCTGCGTGATTCAGTGCAGGCGACAATGTGCAGATTGAGGATACAGGGCAATCTAAGCTTAACAGTTAGACTACAGACCGCTTTCATTTTGCTTGTTGCGCGTGAGCCCGCATGTGTGTGTTTGTGTGCGCGAGGCGACACAGAGCAGCAGAGGCTGCATCCTGATAATAAACAGTACGGTCTTCACCTCCAGGCCTGTTTAACACCATGCTTCAGTGCCCATCTATTATCTGACTAAACCTGTAATTTTCATGCCTGCTCTGTTCTGTACGGGGTTCTTTACTGCGGCGATGCAGATGATAACAAGGTCAAGGAGAAAGAGAAACACATGTTAAGTAATGTTTTTTCTGGAGCTTTTCGTTCACCACAGCTCCGGCTAGTGCAGAATTGCTGCTATAGAGTAACGTCAGAGTAGCATGAATTCCAGATTGAGACTTTTTGTCAAAAATCAGACCTGTATCGTATTTAGACCACATATGAAAGTGGCCCAAATCCAAACTGGAAGAGATCAGATTCAACGTGGCTTGGGCTGTTCACACTGACGTCAGTAGGACTGAAAGACAGGGGGCTCAGCCCCCAGGGGGTGCGTAACTTGCGCTCCCAAAAAACTCACATCTTTTGTATTAGAACTACACTTATGTCAACAACCAGTGAAGAAGCCAAGATGTTAACAAGTAAAAAGCCAAAGACATACTCTCTTCTTCCATTTCTCCTCTGTTGAACAAAAGTTACTGTAATGTTGCTTTTCAAAGCTGCATGGAGGAAATTTACTTTGGCCAGTTTCCAGAAATGTGTATGTTAGACTGGAATACCACTCGTGAACCAACAGGGTGGCTGAAAGGAAAACTTTACCCAAACATTTATCACCACCAATGAATAAATGTAAATTTATTAATCTATTAGCTCCAAAAAGTTTCCAGAAATGTCCACTGAAGTCATGTGAAGTACAATTCATTTACCTGAGCTGTGAGATATAAGGCAGACACTGTAGGAAACTCCTCACTTCACTCTCTTCATCTGAGCAGCCTGTCAGCTCCACTGGTTTCTTCTCTGGTTGGAGTTTCAGCACTTCCAGGAGGATGGAGGTCTTTCTCTCTGAGAGGTTTATGGACCAGACTGCAGGAGCTGACTGGAAAACTGACTGTAATGATGGAAGGACCCTCAAGCCTGTTTTAGTCTCATAGTCCTTCAGGTGGGAGCACAGATCCAGCAGGAAACCACTCTGATAATATTCATCATCCATGTGTCTCTCTTTAAGAGGGAATGACTGATATCTGCACACTGATGATAACAGCTCCAGTATCTTCTCTCCTGTCTGCTGTTCTCTCTCTGCTGCTGCACAGAACAGATTCCCAAAGAACTTGACTTCACCTGAACCTCTAAACCGCCAAGAGAATCTGGAACGAGAATTGAAAATTTTGTTATGATCTGATGTCAACAGCAGAAAAAGAGCCATGCATTACTGATATGGAGTTTATCTGCTAAAAGCCTACAAATACCTGCTGATGAGCAGAATACAGTAAAATCAATCAACCTAAAACTCAAGTAACAATGATTTTAACAGGGATATATGTGGATTTTAGAAGACTGTTACTAAATTAAAATCTTGACAATATGTTGAATGAAGCAGGAAAGTCAGGCTACAAAGGTGTATCCTCTCCTCTGTATTAAAGATTGTATGTTATACTGGAATACCAGTCCTGAACCAACAGGGTGGCTGAAAGGAAAACTTTACCCAAAACATTTATTAATCAATCAGCTCCAAAGCTGAAATACTGGACCACAAGTTTTAACATCCATCATTCTGTAAAACTCTATGAAACTGTCTGTCTGTTATAAGCATTAATGGAAAGTTCTTCTAGAAGTCTGATGCTGGCTGTACATCTCTGGCTGTGCTCATACTGGCTGAGGCTGCCTGTGTTTCACCTGGGTCTGTGTGACCTGCTAAAGACGTCTGGACTGGGTCTGTGCTGGATCTGGATCAACTGTGCTCGTACGGGCTTATGATCCAGAATCTACCCTACTGCCAAACTTCAGTATAGCCCCTGAAAATAATAGATATCAATACTTGCCTAATATTTTAATATTATCAGCTGCTTCAGGCCCATTCAAACTGGCTGCGCGGATTTCCTTTAACATTTTCAAAGCTAAAATATTATTTATACTAAGGCTAGGCGATAGACAAAATTATTAAAGCGATAAAAAAAAAAAAAAATCATATGATTGGATAATAATTAATCAGGTTAAATGTCAAATTAGGTTCCTATCAAGTTTAAAGGCTGACTTTTGCTCCTTAGTGAAAGCTGAAGGGGTGGAGATGGTGCAGTGGATAGAACACATGCCTTTGGTGTGAGAAACCCAGGGTCACTTCCCTCTGTGACATCCAACAAGTGTCCCTGAGTGAGACACTTGTTGTTCCAGAGGCGTCCAACCCCCGACATACAGTCCCCTCCAAAAGTATTGAAACGGTGAAACAAAAAGAGAATAGACCAGAGCCATTGGACAGACATTGGGCATAGCAAGCACAATAATTTGGAATGTCCTGAAAAAGAAAGAAACTACTGGTGTACTGAGCAACAGACGTCCAACAGGTCGGCCAAGGAAAACATCAGTAAGTGACATCATCAACGACCTCCACAGTGCAGGGTGAAGGTATCACAATCCACTGTTGGAAGAAGACTTAGAGAGCAGAAACATAGAGGCCACACCACAAGATGCAAACCACTCATCAGCAGGAAGAATCGGAAGGCCAGATTGAAATTTGCTAAGAAGTTCTGGAACACAATCTTATGGACTGATGAGACCAAGATTAATCTCTAGCAAAGTGATGGAAAGGCCAAAGTGTGGAGAAAGAAAGGAACTGCTTATGATCCAAAGCACACAAGCTCATCTGTGAAGCAAGGTGGAGGTCATGTCATTGATGATGGAACTGATGAAGGCAGCAGCAGAATGAATTAAGAGGACAGAAACATTTTGTCTGCCAATTTACAGAGAAATGCATTGAAACTAATGGGGAGGAAGTTTATCATGCAGCAGGACAATGAGCCAAAGCACACTGCCAACAAAACAAAGGACTTCATCAGAGGGAAAAGTGGAAGGTTTTAGACTGACCAAGTCAATCAGCTGACCTTAACCCAATAGAGCTGCATTTCACCTCCTTAAGAGGAGACTGAAGGGAGAAACACCCCGAAACAAACAGGAAGTGAAAGAAGCTGCGGTAAAAGCCTGGAATAGCATCACAAATGAAGAATGCAACAGTTTGGTGATGTCAATGGGTCGCAGGCTTGAGGCAGTTATTGCAAGCAAGGGTTCTGCCACCAAATGTTAAATGTTATTTACTTTAAGATTATTTGTTCCATTACTTTTGCTCACTTGAAAAATGGGTGGGTTCAAACAAAGGCTGATATGTCCTGAGTTGTTAAACACATCTAGACGTGAATACCAGGAAATGAGAGCTGAAATTCTGAACTTGTCTCATACTCACCTTTTGATCTTAAATCTTCAGCCAAACACAAAAACAAAAGGAATCTGACTTACCGCTCCAATACTTTTGGAGGGGACTGTATATAGCAATTGTAAGTCACTTTGGATAAAAGTGTCAGCTAAATGAGTAAATGCAATGTAACTGTAATCAGATAGTTAATTGTGGTTTAAACTATTCTTCACTTTTATGGTCAGAATATGAAAATCACTTGCCAAACAGTGGATCACTTCACAAATCTGAGGTAGAACATCCAAAACAATAATGTTAAACTCTTTTTCCAACAAATATGCATGTCTGTGAAGATTCTCAGTCATCCAGGTCATAGTTATCCAACGAAGGTTAAAATCAAGGGCAACTGGACTTGGTTGAAGATACTGGAAGACGTTTCGTCCCTCATCCAAAGGACTTCTTCAGTTCTGACTGACTGGCAGGGAAACTCAGCTATTTAACCTCAGTGGGGTCGTTTGCCAGGATCGTACCGCTGGTTCGTTAGTGGTCCTGGCTGGCGTAACGACAGCGGTTATGGTCGTTAGGACTACCCGAGGCCATGACTGAGCGACCATCGTTGGCATCTTCACCTGAGGCCAATAGGTTACGTTTGTGGAGTTTCCTGGGAAGTGATGAAAGGACCGCACTGTGATAATTATTGTTATTTTATTGTCCAGCTCTAATTTATACCATGACTTGACTGAATATTTGATGTTTATTATTTACTGAGAGATGTGCATCCATGTTGTCCAGTCTGCTCCACTAATCAACATTTAATAGTCAATGTGAATCCACTGCTTTCCATCAGGCGTTAGTCCAGAGTTGTAACTAAACCTTCACTGAGAGACAGATCATCACTGTCACGTTTTAAAACGATGTGAGGAGTGCCATCACAGCTGTGTTCTGTCTGGCCTGGTCCCACTAATGTCGCTGCTGGAATGTAATAAGGTCCAGCTGTGGACTGTAGCACCGTTCACCGCTTTTCATGCACGCACGTATGAGCGCATGTTCACGCACAACGTAGTTATCATTTCCATGCTGCAGTTCATAAAAATTGTTGCCTGTCTCATATATCAAAGGTAATAAACAGTTGTATTTCACTCTAATATTGTTCAGTCTGGCAAGCTACCAAGACACAGACAGAGCTGCCCTGCTGGGTAGCAGGACAGACGGACTAGAGAGATTCCCTGCAGCTGCACATGAACCTGCTCACATCAGACTTTCAGAAAAGAGAACACAAGTTTACCTGACTGCTGTTCCCGAAAGTCACTGTCATTGAGTTATTTTCTCTTCTTGTGCTCAAAAGGATAGCCCCTGTCTATCCTCTCATCACCGTTATAATCACCAGCTTTCAACATTGACTCGTTTTTTGCTACATTTCATATCATTAACAAAGTGCCTTTCACATTAACCAATAGTTTTATTTTGAATGTGTAACCCGACGTTGCATGTATGTTATTGCTAACTTGACCAGACGTTGCAGATGTTGCAAATCGTTGCTAACTTGACCGCGGAGCCCTACACGTCCAAAAACACATGGATACAGCACAAGGATACAGGGGCACGTGCCCCAGTGAAAAGGGTCTAGCGACACCTATGGCTGTAGTACAATATTGAAAACATAGTTAATTTGAGTGAAACATTCTCGTGTATCGCCGTGTTTCAGGCAGAGTTGAGGGACAAAGCTTCTGCTCGCCCAGCTGCTGAGTGACAGGGAGATCTGAAGGAGAGAGCCGGGAGCAGCGTTGGAGTTTCTGGACAGTTAAACACATGCAGTTGCACTGGATTCAGGTCTATAAAGGAGACATTTACCCGCAGAAGGAGCTCAGACTTCTTTTAGTTTATTAAATGAACTTATTAATTTAAATATTTGGGATAAAAAGTGGATTTATCTTCACTCATCTGCTGCAGCGAGCCATCGAGTTGCTCTGTGATACTTGTTAATATTTTTATAGAAACCGGACAAAACAGGAGATTACTTGGAGAAAGTAAGCGAGGAAGGTGAACTACCTGGTAAGATCTGAAAATGTGTTTCTGTTACTTGATTCCAGCTGTTGTTCTACTTTGCTACAATACCAGTTAGCATAGCCCTGATCGATCCAAACGCCATTTAGAGAACAAGCATTTTAAAAGTTGTTTGCTTATCATCTTGCTGACGGACCTGACTAAGCATGAAGTCATATGTTTAGCAAATCAGCATCATGATGAAGTTATGTCAGCATCATTTTGATCCGTTTATTACAATTTAACCACAGTAAAATGTTTACTTTGGGTTCATGCTGCTGTAGTAAGCCAGATTTAAGGTGAATCCTTGCAGGTTGTGTTTACTCGCATTAAAAGAACTGCGTTCAATACCAACAAGTTTATAAGCTACATACAAATTAAACACCCAACACAATCCAGTGAGTTCACTCATGTAACTCCGGGAAAGGCTGCACTGAAGTCATGTGAAGTACAATTCATTTACCTGAGCTGTGAGATATAAGGCAGAAACTGTAGGAAACTCCACACTTCACTCTCTTCATCTGAGCAGCCTGTCAGCTCCACTGGTTTCTTCTCTGGTTGGAGTTTCAGCACTTCCAGGAGGATGGAGATCTTTCTCTCTGAGAGGTCTATGAACCAGACTGCAGGAGCTGACTGGAAAACTGACTGTAATGACGGAAGGACCCTCAAGCCTGTTTTAATCTCACAGTCCTTCAGGTGGGAGTACAGATCCAGCAGGAAACCACTCTGACAATCCTTGAAATCATCATCTTCATCCAAGTATTCTTCATTAAGAGGGAATGATTGATATCTGCACACTGATGATAACAGCTCCAGTATCTTCTCTCCTGTCTGCTGTTCTCTCTCTGCTGCTGCACAGAACAGATTCCCAAAGAACTTGACTTCACCTGAGCCTCTAAACCGCCAAGAGAATCTGGAACGAGAATTGAACATTTTGTTATGATATGATGTCAACAGCAGAAAAAGAGCCATGCATTACTGATATGGAGTTTATCTGCTAAAAGCCTACAAATACCTGCTGATGAGCAGAATACAGTAAAATCAATCAACCTGAAACTCAAGTAACAATGATTTTAACAGGGATATATGTGGATTTTAGAAGAGTTTAACTAAATTAAAATCTTGACAATATGTTGAATGAAGCAGGAAAGTCAGGCTACAAAGGTGTATCCTCTCCTCTGTATTAAAGATTGTATGTTATACTGGAATACCAGTCCTGAACCAACAGGGTGGCTGAAAGGAAATCTGATGAAGACTGATGTTTGTTTCTCATGTAAAACAAAAACTCTACATACAGTAGCTCACACCCCTCACACATTTTTGTAAACGTTTGATTATATCTTTTCATGTGACAACACTGAAGAAATCACACTTACTACTAAAGTAGTGAGTGTACAGCTTGTGTAACAGTGTAAATTTGCTGTCCCCTCAAAATAACACATCACACAGGCATTAATGTCTAAACCGCTGGCAACAAAAGTGAGGACACCCCTCAGTAAAAATGTCACTTGAAAGGATATAAGCAAATATTTACAAAAATGTTATGGGTGTACTCACTTGTGAGATACTGTTTTTAGTTTTTTAAATAACTTGCATAAGTAACGTAGATGTTTTAAAACCAAACTAGGGCTGAACGATTTTGGAATTTAATCTAAATCGCAATTTTTTAAAACCAATATTGCGAGTGCAATTTAATATGCGATTAATTTTTAAGCTCTTTACCTTCTGTATTATTTAAAATGGACAAGCAGTAAATCAGTGTATAGTATCACCAACACAATATTAGATAGAACTACACTGTTTCTTGTGGGTCAGGCCTGTGTTATGATGAAATTAGGTAGAATTATTATTATGAGCAATGTAGGAGAAGATATATCAAATTATAATCTAAGAAAGATAATTTGAGTCAAGTCATGGTATTAACTAATATGATATATCATCAGGTCGCCCTACCTACAGACCACAGTGTGTTATACAGTAAATGCTCAGTACAAAACCCACATTTCAACCAGCAATTAATAAGTCCTTATCCCAGTTCAAATCTCCTAGGAGTCCATCTTTCTGTGTCCCAGTGAGCAAACAAAAATAATCAGTTTGAGGTTCAAAATAAAACAGAGTGACGACTGTCGTGTTTAATAGACAAGCTTAGAAATTCTCCGACAACACCGGACCAGACATCAACTTCGTCAGACTGCTTTGCGATTAGAAAATCTCGTTTTATTACATCGCGATAATATCGCAAATGCAATTAATCGTTCAGCCCTAAACCAAACCATAATTTATGTCTAAACCTCACCAAGTAGTTTTGCTGCCTAATCTTTCTATGACTCTGGTGGCATCTGCAGTCTTCTATGCAGTAGTCTGTTGCAGGGCTCTCAAGTTTTATCAAAAGTTTGGAGTAAGATTACATCTGTTAGAGGAGGAAGTACTCAAACACGTGCAGCAGCGGCCCCCCGGCCCCACCAAATTCCCCCTTTTGGTCCAGAGCCAAAATACAGAAACATATCTCAAGTCCTGTCCTTAGTTTTAGGTAGCCAAAGCCAAGCCCAGTGGAGGACAGTGATAAAGTACATTTACTGACTGTAGGCCCTACTTAAGTACATATTACAGACAGAGTTTGGATCGATCAGGGCTATGCTATGTTAACTTGGTCACAGTAAAGTACAATGATAGCTGGAATAAAGTTACAGACACATGTTTCCTGAACTCACCAGGTAGTTCAACCTCCTTGCTTTCTTTTCTCCAAGTAATGTCCAGCTTTGTCCGGTTTTATATAAATATGAAGTCGTAGTCCGACAGAGCTAACGACGCTAACAACAACACTGGAACCTGGATGTGCACGGAATCTAGCTGCTGAGAAGCTCAGGTGA
This sequence comes from Micropterus salmoides, assembly GCF_014851395.1. Taxonomy (NCBI): domain Eukaryota; kingdom Metazoa; phylum Chordata; class Actinopteri; order Centrarchiformes; family Centrarchidae; genus Micropterus; species Micropterus salmoides. The sequence goes on from NW_024040040.1 coordinate 4,564,001, forward strand.
AGATAAATCAACGTTGAAATCCCAAAAACTAAGGCAAAAAGCTAATTTAATAAAAACCGTTAACTCGGAGCTCCTCCCGCGAGTAAACGGCATAGTTGTCAGAGCCGAATCCGACCGACTACGGGTGTTTATTTCTCCGAAGGTTGCAGCGCTGTTCCCTGCTCCTCTAGCCCAAGTTCAGCAGCTGTCAGCCGGCCTGCAGATTTTCAATCCCCCGCTCTGCCCCGCACCCTTCGCGTCGCTTCGCCCGCCCGACAGGAAATCGCGTCTCTCCGCGTCTTTACATTGACTTTGTATGTAAACTCACCGCCCCTAACGCTCGCTTCGCTTTTGGTCTGAAAGCACCTTTACTCAAAACAGGATCTGAATCCTTTTTCCACCACTGGCCAAAACAGCCAAAGCTTTTGGTTGCAAAGAGGTTGTTTTTGACTGCTTCAATAATGATATAGCACACATTTGTCTGTACTCCCCAACATCAGCTGCTCTCACTATCTTTGATCACAGGCAGGTGATTTCGTCCAGGAATCGTAAAATCAAAATGCTAAGTATTATACCATGGAGCTAACCGTCTTTGTTTTAGTATTTTCTTTTTTAGAGGGGCTACAGAGTCGAGTGTCATTCGCAGCGAGCCTGCAGCACTATCAACAAGATGATCAATTTGGGAGGGACTGAAATTAGCATAGGAGTCCTCCGTTACTTTGTGACTAGATAATGAATTTAGAGCTGATGGAATCACATCCTTAAATTTAGCTACAGCACTATCAGACAGACATCTTGTATAGAAATTTTTGCCCAATGGCGTGTAGTTCAGCAATACAAACTCAAAAGTTATCAAACAGTGGTCGGACAAAGAGGGATTCTGTGGGAACACCACTAAATGTTCAATTTCAATACCATATACCAAAACAAGGTCGAGGGTGTGGTTAAAACAGTGAGTCGGTTCATGAACACTCTGAGAGAAGCCGATGGAATCTAACAAAGAGATAAACGCAGTACTGAAGCTGTCATTCTCAACATCCACATGAATATTAAAATCCCCTACAATAATAACTTTGTCCGTTTTAAGGACTAAAGTTGACAAAAACTCTGCAAATTCAGATAATTCAGAGTACGGACCAGGTGCTCGGTACACTATAATGAGAAGAATTGGTTGCAGTGATTTCCAACTTGGGTGCGAAAGACTAAGAACAAGACTTTCAAATGAGTTATAGTTTAGTTTAGGTTTAGAGCTGATTAGTAGGCTAGAGTCGAAGATAGCTGCAACTCCACCTCCTCGGCCTGTGCCTCGAGGAATGTGAGTATTAATATGACTGGGAGGGGTGGATTCATTTAGGCTAACATATTCTCCATCGCCCAGCCAGGTTTCAGTAAGACCAAATAAATCAATATCAATCTGATATTAGTTCATTTACTAGTACACCTTTAGAAGAGAGAGATCTGATGTTTAAGAGTCCACATTTAACTCTCCTATTTGTTTGCACTATTGCTCTTGTGGTTTTAATTTTTATGAGGTTTTTATGCACAGCTCCTCTTCTGTTTACCTTTGATTTAAATAATTTCGATGGTCGGGGGCAGACACCGTCACTATAGGATTTTCACTAAGTAACTCCTGAAATGGAGGAGCAGAGAAGTGTGTTAGACTGCGACTCTGCCTCCTGGTCTCAACTCTGGGTTGTCATGGATTTGGTCCACTAATAAACTTGGCCAGATTTCTAGAAATGAGAGCTGCTCCTTCCCAAGTGGGATGGATGCAATCTCTCCGAATCAGACCAGGTCTTCCCCAGAAAGTCTGCCAACGATCTACAAAGCCCACAGAACTGAGGGCAATATATACACACAAGCAGGCAGGGCAATTAACACAGGTGAGACACTACAAAATAAACAGGAAGTAAAGCTAGCGACAATACACAAGGATATGTGAAACCAAATACAACAGAGAACAAGGAGGCAGTGACCACCAAACCTAAACAAAAACACAGAGGCAAAGAGTAAAACAGGAATGGACATAATCAAAATAACAGAAAAATACCACACAAAAACCCAAGAGCATGACATATGTGAGAAGATTAAAGGAACAGATTGCGTGATGACGATGATGAAATAGATCAAAATGTCTTCTATAAAACTAAACAGAGTGATATAACGTTTATGTGGACTGATCACCTGAACACTTTACCTTCAAACTAACAGGGAGTTTCCAGAAATGTCCACTGAAGTCATGTAAGTACAATTCATTTACCTGAGCTGTGAGATATAAGGCAGACACTGTAGGAAACTCCTCACTTCACTCTCTTCATCTGAGCAGCCTGTCAGCTCCACTGGTTTCTTCTCTGGTTGGAGTTTCAGCACTTCCAGGAGGATGGAGGTCTTTCTCTCTGAGAGGTTTATGGACCAGACTGCAGGAGCTGACTGGAAAACTGACTGTAATGATGGAAGGACTCTCAAGCCCGTTTTAGGATCATGAGAGTACAGGTCCAGCAGGAAATCACACCATTTCTCTTTAAGAGGGAATGTTTGATATCTGCACACTGATGATAACAGCTCCAGTATCTTCTCTCCTGTCTGCTGTTCTCTCTCTGCTGCTGCACAGAACAGATTCCCAAAGAACTTGACTTCTCCTGAGCCTCTAAACAGCTGAGAGAACTGGAACGGAATTGAACATTTTGTTATGATCTGATGTCAACAGCAGAAAAAGAGCCGTGCATTACTGATATGGAGTTTATCTGCTAAAATCCTACAAATACCTGCTGATGAGCAGAATACAGTAAAATCAATCAACCTAAAACTCAAGTAACAATGATTTTAACAGGGAAATATGTGGATTTTAGAAAACTTTAACTAAATTAAATTTACAAAATGTTGAAGGAAGCAGGAATGTCAGGCTCAACCTGTTCTCACTCTGAAGTCCTACACATATGGACACATGGTCAAGATCCCTTGGTGTGTTATAAAGCAATTGGAAGCCTTTCAGCATCATTGTTGATGAAAGTAGGTGTAGGATAATTAACAGAAACGTTTAGGTAAGCTTGGGGTGGATAGATGGATTAGACACCTAAACCTTTATTCTTTTAAAATAACTGGAGTAACGTAGTTGTTTTCACCCAGACCATGATCCTTTACTAAACCTAATCTAGTAGTTTTGTTGCCTAATCTTTCTATGACTCTGTGGTGGTATCTGCAGTTTTTATGCAGTAGTTTCTGTTGGAGAGCCAGAAGCACAGAGAGGGACAGAAAAAGACTCAATAAACTGGTTCAGAGGACTAGTTCTGTCCTGTTCTGGCCTCCAGACACCACAGAGGAGCAGGGTGAGAGAAGCATGTTAGTCAGACGACACCTCTCAGCCCCTGCAGGAGACTGTGAGGTCTCTGAGCAGCTCCTTCAGCATCAGACTGCTGCAACACATTAAAGAAGGAGCAGCTCCTTCATCCCAGCAGCTGTCACACTCTCCAACACAGCAATGATTAAATGTTTGTGTCTCTGGCACATCAGCCAACACTTTATAGCAATATTATTTATTTGTAGTGTACCAGCCAGTGTGGGTTTGATTATTTTATATCGAACAATTTGGAGATTCCAAAGTAGGTTGAGATATCAACCCTCAAGAGACAGCTGAAGTACCCCAAAGGAGGGGGTGAAAGGTATGCTCCACTCCCAAGTGCTGCTTGGGTAGTTCCAGCCATAAAACCTACACAAACTAATTACGGTTTAATTAAATAATCTTTGTTGAGTTACTTAGCAGGTCTCTCCATTTGAGTAGTTATATTACCATGCAGTTGTTGTTCAAAAGAAGAATCCATAAAGAAAGTTAATTTGCAGTGTTCTAATCTTTCTCAATACTCACTGATCCTTTAATTTATGTTATACTAATGCCATGCTTCAACACCTTTTTATATATTTTCTTGTTAAAGAACATGTAATAGAAATATTATCATGTGTTAAATAATTAATTTCCTGACCAAATGATTGTTTTAGAGAAATAATCAGTCATCTCAGTCTCCTCTCATGGCACCAGAGCTACCCCCAGAGGACAAAAGTACTATTACATGTAATGCGTCTCCCGAGGTTTAATGTATCAGTCTGTCTTTTATTTTGTATAATCTGATGCCATGTTGGTGTAACTTGCTTATATTCTCTAAGTTAGAATGTGTAACAGCCAATATTATCCAGGAAATGTTGAGCTTCTTTCATTCTGAAATCCTGAAAATGTGTTTAACTGGTAACCATTCTAATCGTTACAATGATTACTTAATAGTTTCCCTTTTATAAACGCTTAAAACTAAGAACAGTATAACCGTTTATGACATTTAAGGTTTGATTGTGGGAAGGAATTTGATTGAAATACACACAAATCTCTCAGGAGACCTTAACTAAAGCCTCCTGGGACACAGAAAACAAAACTCTTCTCTTCGCTCTTGGTTTTCGCCCTGCACGTTTACGGAGCGTCCCCCGTCTTCCAGCAACGCCCTAAGTCCAGCCTGGCGAGCGCCGCGACTTTCAAGTTTTCCATGTCTCAGAGTAACTTACTTAGCGAGGTCTGGAGAACCTTCGTGGAAGTTATTCTTTTCTTTTGTTTGTTTGTAAAGTTATCAGACTGTTTCACTCGTGCAACTCTGAATTCAAGAATCACCAAGTTTCTTTTAAGCTTTATTCGGTCAAGTTAACTTTTACTGCTTCCCCAAAGTTCGGGCCCAGCCACGTGGGTTAGTTATGCCAGCAGCTCAAAGGACATCAAAACCCACGAACCGAGCCAAGGTTAACAGCCATCACTGCAAGTTTCTTCAACCAAGTTACCAGCCAAACTGGCGGACCTCCGGAGCAATTCCCTGGCAGAGAAAGCGACCGGCAGACGGCGTGTTAAGCCGTCTCAACCGAGAACGCGCGAAACTCCGACAGTGTGGGGCCGCCCAAACACCATCCGGCTGAGAAACCAACAAGCAGTAAGGATATAACACGCTGCATTCTGTGGTTGAGTTAATGTCCAATAGTCTTTTAATCTATTAGCTTTAATCCTTAATCATTTCAGCCTAAACTCCTAGCCAAATTTAACTCAGTTATTATCATATAACTTGCGTTTATTGGTTCTCTTTCTCTCTTAAAATCCTTCTCCACAATAACTAAATTCACATTGACCTTCACCATTCCCATTGTCTGCACTTTGTTCTGTTTAGCCAGTGTTTATTTCTTTGATGTATATTTAACCTCATTTATTCACGTAGTTAGTTCTAATAAATTTCACCCAAATCACAGTAACTGTGTGTGTGTATTGTTTAACTCCAGGTGACTGTAACGGAGGATTTACGCCTTCGACATGAGATTGACTGACTGATTTTATAGAAATGATTAAGCAATTACTAACTGATCACTAGGAATAATTGTGTAATTATTAAACCCATAACGTTACCCAGGGAGTCCGGAGACCCTGGGCGAACTGAATTTCCGGTGGTGCCTTGAGGATTTATGAATCAATATTACTGAATAATTAATATTCATAATTTTTATGAAATAGTAAAGTAGGTATGCTACATATTATACACACTGCTATATTACCTGTACAGTATACAGTGGGTACGGAAAGTATTCAGACCCCTTTAAATTTTTCACTCTTTGTTTCATTGCAGCCATTTTCCAAAAATCAAAAAAGTTCATTTTATTTCTCAGTAATGTACACTCAGCACCCCATCTTGACAGAAAAAAACAGAAATGTAGAAATTTTTGCAAATTTATTAAAAAAGAAAACTGAAATATCACATGGTCATAAGTATTCAGACCCTTTGCCGTGACACTCATATTTAACTCAGGTGCTGTCTATTTCTTCTGATCATCCTTGAGATGGTTCTACACCTTCATTTGAGTCCAGCTGTGTTTGATTATACTGATTGGACTTGATTAGGAAAGCCACACCCTGTCTATATAAGACCTTACAGCTCACAGTGCATGTCAGAGCAAATGAGAATCATGAGGTCAAAGGAACTGCCTGAAGAGCTCAGAGACAGAATTGTGGCAAGGCACAGATCTGGCCAAGGTTACAAAACAATTTCTGCTGCACTTAAGGTTCCTAAGAGCACAGTGGCCTCCATAATCCTCAAATGGAAGACGTTTGGGACGACCAGAACCCTTCCTAGAGCTGGCCGTCCGGCCAAACTGAGCTATCGGGGGAGAAGAGCCTTGGTGAGAGAGGTAAAGAAGAACCCAAAGGTCACTGTGGCTGAGCTCCAGAGATGCAGTCGGGAGATGGGAGAAAGTTGTAGTAAGTCAACCATCACTGCAGCAATCCACCAGTCGGGGCTTTATGGCAGAGTGGCCCGACGGAAGCCTCTCCTCAGTGCAAGACACATGAAAGCCCGCATGGAGTTTGCTAAAAAACACCTGAAGGACTCCAAGATGGTGATAAATAAGATCCTCTGGTCTGATGAGACCAAGATAGAACTTTTTGGCCTTAATTCTAAGCGGTATGTGTGGAGAAAACCAGGCACTGCTCATCACCTGTCCAATACAGTCTCAACAGTGAAGCATGGTGGTGGCAGCATCATGCTGTGGGGGTGTTTTTCAGCTGCAGGGACAGGACGACCGGTTGCAATCGAGGGAAAGATGAATGCGGCCAAGTACAGGGATATCCTGGACGAAAACCTTTTCCAGAGTGCTCTGGACCTCAGACTGGGCCGAAGGTTTACCTTCCAACGAGACAATGACCCTAAGCACACCGCTAAAATAACGAAGGAGTGGCTTCACAACAACTCCGTGGCTGTTCTTGAATGGCCCAGCCAGAGCCCTGACTTAAACCCAATTGAGCATCTCTGGAGAGACCTGAAAATGGCTGTCCACCAACGTTTACCATCCAACCTGACAGAACTGGAGAGGATCTGCAAGGAGGAATGGCAGAGGATACCCAAATCCAGATGTGAAAAACTTGTTGCATCTTTCCCAAAACGACTCATGGCTGTATTAGATCAAAAGGGTGCTTCTACTAAATACTGAGCAAAGGGTCTGAATACTTATGACCATGTGATATTTCAGTTTTCTTTTTAATAAATTTGCAAAAATTTCTACATTTCTGTTTTTTTCTGTCAAGATGGGGTGCTGAGTGTACATTACTGAGAAATAAAATGAACTTTTTTGATTTTTGGAAATGGCTGCAATGAAACGAAGAGTGAAAAATTTAAAGGGGTCTGAATACTTTCCGTACCCACTGTATCCATAGCCATATTTTTATAGCCTAACACTAAGCTACACTGCTGTATATATTTTGTCCAGTGCAACTATATGTATTTCTACACAGTGCAACTACCTCCTGCTGTGACCTGTCCAATGTTCAATATCAATCACATCTGGATATGTAAGGTGTATATAGTGTAAACATAACTCTTACACTTATTTGTATCATTCTGTTATATCCTGTGTTTTTCTTTTCTTTTATTGAATGTGTATTTTCTTATCTGTTTTATCAGGAGCTGCTGTAACAGGTGAATTTCCCCAGTGTGAGATCTTATGGAGCTGGTCTCTTTCTGCCCACAAATTTTGTTTTTCCAAAGTCACTAAAATATCTGGTGAGAACAGAAGCAAAACAAAAAAACTATTTAACCTCGGAAGTTGAAGGTTGGAGCTGAGAATGACGTCACACCCGAGTTGACGGCGTTCCAGTTACAAATCGGAAAACCTCGCTCCGCCAGCCGTTGGTTACAACTAGCCTGGTTGCCATGGTTACACCGGTTGATACAAAATGCGTTGTGTGGTATTTACTCACACTAAACACTGACAGCAGTTGGACGGCACTTTGTGTACAAAAAGTTCTATAGGACACAAGTACACAGAAGTGCTAATAAACTGAACTTGGGGTAGTGCCGTCTACCGACTTTCAAGTTTGCAATCTGACTTAAGGGGGCTTTGAAATTTCAGACTCTGAAATTCCGACTTCCCATGTTAAATGGAACGCACCATTATGTCCTGGACTGCCCTCCAGACTCCACAGAGGAGGAGGGTGAGAGGAGGACGTTAGCCAAGCTGACATCAGTCATGGGTTCTTTACTGCGGCGATGCAGATGATAACAAGGACAAGGAGAAAGAGAACCACATGTGATGTAATGGTTTTTCTGGAGCTTTTTCGTTCACAACAGCTCCGGCTAGTGCAGAATTGCTGCTATAGAGTAACGTCAGATAGCATGAATTCCAGATTGAGACTGCTTGTCAAAAACTCAGACCTGTATCGTATTTAGACCACATATGAAAGTGGCCCAAATCCAAACTGGAAGAGATCAGATTCAACGTGGTTGGGCTGTTCACACTGACGTCAGTAGGACTGAAAGACAGGGGGCTCAGCCCCCAGGGTGTGCGTAACTTGCGCTCCTAAAAAACTCACATCTTTTGTATTAGAACTACACTTATGTCACAACCAGTGAAAAGCCAAGATGTTAACAGGTAAAAAGCCAAAGACATACTCTCTTCTTCCATTTCTCCTCTGTTGAACAAAAGTTACTGTAATGTTGCTTTTCAAAGCTGCATGGAGGAAATTTACTTTGGCCAGTTTCCAGAAATGTGTATGTTAGACTGGAATACCACTCGTGAACCAACAGAGTGGCTGAAAGGAAAACTTTACCCAAACATTTATCACCACCAATGAATAAATGTAAATTTATTAATCTATTAGCTCCAAAAAGTTTCCAGAAATGTCCACTGAAGTCATGTGAAGTACAACTTATTTACCTGAGCTGTGAGATATAAGGCAGACACTGTAGGAAACTCCTCACTTCACTCTCTTCATCTGAGCAGCCTGTCAGCTCCACTGGTTTCTTCTCTGGTTGGAGTTTCAGCACTTCCAGGAGGATGGAGGTCTTTCTCTCTGAGAGGTTTATGACCAGACTGCAGGAGATGACTGGAAAAGTGCTCTCAGTTTTGGAATGACACTTGAACACTCTTTACTCTTGACGTGTTGATAAAAATCAAGAAGGATGTTATGTAAGTCAGTGTTCACAGAAAACAATGAGAGAAGTTCGTTCACTACTCTCTGAAAGCTCTCTCCTTTGTAAAGTGCTGCTCTCAGGCATAAATCCAGTAACAGCTCCTGTTTTTCCCTCTCCAGTGTCCCCTGGCTTTGCTGCTGGTCTTGTAATCCTGAACCTCTGTAGGTCCTCCTGAAGCTGCATGACAAACAGTGCATGTACTGTTAAACTGTATTTAATTGAAATCTAAGCATACACAGTTCTAAACAAATACAACGTTCACACTGTGCTGATGCTAATTATGAAGAGTAAATGCAATATTTATTTCACAAAAGAAAAAGGGGAAGCCCATCTGGGAGGCATCACAAGAGATCAAAGTTGATATTCATCATACACAATGAGGCCAATTTAACTATTAACTTCATTAGAAGTTTACCAATTGCTACAGCTGATCTCTGCTGAGCCACATGAACTCATTGATACTTCTTCTATTTGTGTCATGTTTTGGGGTTTTTGTTTTTGTATTTCCTGTTAATTACTTTCTGTTTCTCATTCTCTGTAATTGTTTTCATCTGGTTTCATTCGTTCTTTACTTTTTGTCTTACTGTGGCATCTTCCTTTCCTCTCATTTTCTGGTTACTTCCCTTCCTGCTCTTGTGTTTTCCCAATAGCTTGATTGTCTTATTTTTCTGGATTGTTTCCACCAGTGCCTTTCGTCTGTGGACTTTTGGAGTTACTGTTTGTGCACTGGACTGCCTTCTTGGATGATTTGGACACTGCTTCTACATTCCCGTTAGCTTGATTAAACCTCCTGTTTCTTCTGTCTACTTGAGCTGAAAATGTACTTTGACTATTTCGGTTCAAACAGATACGTAAGCAGTCTGCCAGTTTCTCTTTATAATATTTAGTATTAGAGTCCAGGTGCTGGACAGGTTTTTTATGATGTATCACATGCAAAACTGGAGGTCTGATCTGACCATGAAATAAGGCTTGAAAAAAAGGATTTTCATTTCAACATTAACGGTTTTACAAAAAGATAAAAGTTAATGTGGAATAAGCATCACACAAAAACAAAAGCTACATACCTGAGTGAGTGGATAGGCAAAGCCTCTAAGAGAGACTCGCACAGACTTTGGCAGGCAGGAGTTTTCCTGTCCCAGTGGAGGCAGATATTAAGCTGTTTAGTGATCTTCTGCATGACTTTTACTGCTCTTTCAAACAGCCGTCTTTTACCCTCAACTGGAAGGTGCAACTGATTTCCATCCAGGCTGAGTAAGCTGATGTGGTTCATCTGCCATCTGTCTTCACTGAGAAGGAAAATCTCCCACAGCTGCCGTGGCAGAGGACCACACCTGTAATTTAAGAATAATCAGAGACAATTTCCTCATTTAAAAAGTAATAGAGTAGAGTAACAGTAATGTTTCATAAAATAAAGTCTGTTTATGTTAAAGAAGCTACAGCAGAAGTTCCAAACTTCATTTTCCATCCATCTTTTACACGCACTTATCCTGTTCAACTATTTAGTCATCCTCGTTACCTCTTTGATTAATTAGGCACAAAGCCAAACTACAACTTAATTAGATATGTGGTAACCTAAACAGTAACTTGACACTTTCTACACACGCTCACACATACCACTGGACATTTTGAAGGCATCCTAACAGTCGTCTCATTCCTTGCTCTGACACCATGACGTCCTCCAGGTTCAGCCATATTTTCCTCTCCTTCGACTGAGTGACCACGTAGGCCACAGCAGAGCAAAGGTAAGGCTCGAGACTCTCTCCACTGAGATCAAGAGCGTAGTCCAGTTTCTCCAGGAAGCTGATGCTCGCTTCAGGACACTGGGACTCATACAAGCACTGACATAAGAACAGTATGTCCACATCAAGTCCACTGTCCTCTGTGTCAGCCTCTAAAAATGTGGTTATCAGTTCCTCGAAGAACCAGTCAGACGTGTTCTTGAGCTCCTGAGCTGGAATCAGATGCTTCATCAAACTAGGTCTCTTGTCAGTCAGCAGTCGACACATGAAAGGGATCAGATGTTTCATGTGTTTCTTCTCCTCAGTGAGGCTCTGCTGAAAAACATCCCCGATCTTATCTGGATTCTTCAGCAGCCACAGTGCTGCAAAAAACTCCTGCATTGTGTAATGGAGAAATGCATGAGTGGTGATTGTCTCAGTGGGGGCCACTTTGATAACAAGAGGTTTCAGGAAGGAGAGGACGCAGCTGTCTTCACAGGCAGTTCTCTCAAGATCACAGTTTTTCCTTCAGTGGCTTTAAAAGCAAACTCGGCCAGAGACAGAATTTCTTCACTCTTGTTGTTGATGAATGAATTTAGATCTTTGGTTTTTGTTTTCTTGCTGATTGTTTGAAGGCAATGACGAACAATATTGATGTAGATTTCAGTTACAGTGCATGGCTGTGGAGAGTCTTCTGGTGTCTCTGATGAAAAGCAGACAGCCACCATCAGTGCATACACTGGGACATGGCAAAGAGTTAACAACTCCAGGTTGCTCAAAACCTTCTCCTGTTCTTCTCCTAGAGTTGCAGGGAAGTATGTTTTTATGGTCTGCTCACTAAAGCCTTTCACTTCCACTCTGAGGAAGTCCCCAGAAAGGAGGTCTTCTGCATCATCTGGTCTGCATGTAATGATGATCTTGGCATCAGGTAGTAGGTCCTTCTCTACAACCCTCTTCACCACTGATGAAGAGAGATCTGTGATTCCATCAAAAATGAGTGTAACGTTGTCAGAGTTCTTCTTTATGTCCTGTAAGACCTCTTCTTTGCCTTCATCTGGCTCACTGATCACACTGAAAAGAAGATCCTCCAGGCTCTTGGCCATCATGATGTGGGATGTTTCTCTCATGTCAAAGTAGAACATGTAGTCGAGCTCCTTGTTGTCTCTTTCTGCCCAAAGTTTCAACATTTCGTGAGTGAGTGCTGTCTTTCCAATTCCAGGCTTACCAACCAAGAGGATGTTTTTATCTGTCTTCAGCAGCTCACTGGGGGAAATGTCTGGTCTGTCCTCAGGGATGTATGTCCTCAGCTTTTTAGGGCGACTCATCTTGCTCTTCTTGCTCTTCAGCTTCTTTATTTTAGATGGAGAAACACTTTCTTGTGTGTCTAACACGAGTGAAGCGTACGACAGATCAGGCTTGTTGTTTCTTTCAAACAGATTTTTGTTTGCCTTCCAAAACTCATTTGATATTTTTTGTGCTTTTGACTTTAACTTCGCCTGATATCTGAGGCACGGCCCTGAGCCTAAAATAAAAACAACAATTAGTAAATAAATATACTGTAAATTAACTGCTGTTCCCTCACACTAAATGACAGATACATATTTATACAGACACATTAAAGTGCATTATATAACATCAGCTAGATAAATAATAAAAATGTGACACGCTATCAATCAGAATTCAAAATACCTTGTAAGCAGTTTATATCCATCTGTGTGTCGTCCTTGAAAGAAAAGCAGCTGATCCAGTTATGCAGGTCAAACTTCTTGGTCTCAGTAGAAGCTGAACTCTTTGTCTCAGGGAGAAGGGATGTCCTCCCTAAGGTCCTCTTCCTCATCACGTCAATAATCCTGAGGAACTCGTAGCACGCCGCTTCCCCCTTCTTAGTGACTGAGTCCAGTATTCTCCTGTTTGATCACAGTCATCTCTCTCTGTCTGTATTTTGCTGACCTCTATAGCACTAAAAACTCCTTGCTGCTTCAAGTTCTCCACAACCTGAGAGATTATTTAAATCTCTCTCAAGGTGGACTCTGGCACCCCTGACGTAGTCTAAGGCCGACTGTGTTGTACAAGCCATGTGTCCTTCTGTATGTTCTGCACACAGAACCCAGTTCAATGATCTGGAGAACAAAACATCAGGTTAAATAAAACATTTAACACAATTCATGAGGTCTAAACATCATTCAGCTGATCTGTTTAACATCACTTCCAAGGTGGATGTCTGTGTCTTTCTGATGAATGTGCTACACAAAATGAGAGTGTGGCCAAACTACGGCCCACGTGCCAACTGCAGTTTCTTAAACCACTCAGAACTGTCAGTGGGGAGTAGTTGTTCAATAAAATTCTGTTCTAAATAACAGTTTAATTTATCAAATGCTAATTGACAAAGGCAGTTTGTCTTCAAACAAGAAGAGCAGCAGCTTTGTTTGGACTTACATTTCACCTGAAAGACAATCATAACAGGCTACAAAAGGAGGGACCATTCACCTTCTTTGTTGCAGAGAAAGGCTGAAGCAAGCTAGAGTTGCTGGCAAAAGAGATTGACGATGTTGCTGTTGTACTGGAGGAGCACGATCTAAAATATGTTGCTAATACCTTTGCAACAGTGCCTTAACACAGACTATCCCAAATGAGTGAAGTGTACTGTCCACTTGAGCTAATGCAAAAACTTTTCATGGACATCGGTAACTGTTCAGCCAAAGTTCACGTTAACTATGATACAAATATTTGATCACTGTAACTACATCACATCAATCTCACACACCAAACACACCGCCATGCCCACATCCACATTACTTGATCAGAACACTCAACATAAGGCCAATGGCAAAAAGATAAAGGCCTGTAAAACTCATGTGCTCAACATGCACATGTTGTAAAAATGTCATATACAATCATGTTTTACATTTGTTCATTTAATCTGCAGGTTAAATGTGCAATGTAACTACAGCACTTCATGTTAGGCAGCTTTTTTATATCAAAAATCTTGCTTGTATTCTGACAGTATGACACATCACAAAGGCTGTGGCACCGTCTAATGGATAAAATCCAAAATACACCAGAAACACTGTTAGTGTAGGACCTGGATCTTTTGGTTTTTGTATTTGCCTATAAGGCTAAACAAACTCAACTCATTAGTGGGTTTACACATTTAAATATTACATTAAGTGAGTTTTTACATTCATTTGTTAATAGAGCTATAACTTCCACTAAAACTGCTAATTATTTGGAATATAATTGACTAGGCTATAGGCCATGACATGAAGCTAAGTTATTGTATTACAGATATCAGGGACAACTTCAAGTTCTTGCCACCTCTGTTTATTTATTTGCATGCATAATGTTGATTTTAGGGTCTGTTCTGTAAATAAAAATGGTGTTTGGATTTTTACTTTGTGTAACCAATAGGTTTTTTTTTTCAACGTCAAAAAAAATCAAAAAAAGGCATCTAGGCTATGTGTTTTATTTACTTCTATATTTTCCCCATACTTGATGCTGCCTATGCCTAACCAGGGAGGCTGTGCATTAACCCTGTACGTGTCTACACTTGATGGTATAGCGTTGTGGGTTAAAGCTTTATATTATGAGCAAAAAGAAAAAGGCTATGTATATTAAAGAAATTATATTTGTATCATGTTAAACACGGTCACTCTTCCTGATGAAAACTGTCTTGCATTTGCACAACAATGTAATTAAATTGCTAAACAAAAAAGCATGAATGGACGGCATAATAATACGTTATCACTCAGTTGGCTTTACAGTAATCAGTAACTCATTAGCACAATCAAAAACCTCCAAATCCTTATACAGAAATATACATTTAAGCTATTGTTGCCACTTAGATACTCAAATAAAAGCAATATAACACAGAATAATGCAAATGGCTCAGCTCAACCTCTGTAGAGGCATGTGACAGCCTTTCTGTTGCTGAAATGTCCTTAAATAATTATTAATTATTTAGTTATGTGTTTATTACACACTGAGCACGATCCTGTAAACATGGCGGCGTTCCCATAATGCAACACGGCGTAACTTCAGGTTCTGTGTGAAAGTTTTCTGATACCAGAGAATTTAACACCGTAACCTTCAATAACACCGCGCAGAAACATTTTACAGCCTTTGAGTTTCTTCCCGTTTCCCAACAGAGCAGAGTGTAACAATAACTGAACAGTTGTGGAAACTTCAGACTTCCTGTTGCTCTCTGATATAAACTTCAGACGGAGGAAGTTCAGCGCGTACATAGATGTTGATACAGAGCCAGCATTAAAGAGTGAGTCTCACTAAAAGTCTAACGTTACAACATATTGTGTTTACTTACATGGAGCCCGGAGGTTTTGGGACTGATATCCAGCCATCCAGGTATTCAGGTTCCAGCGCAACAGCAGAAATTAGCCATTTATAACATGTTTGTGTTTCCGGACTCTGACCAACAACCAGCCCGAATAACAGTCCAATCTATCCGTTTCTTCCGATTAGCAAACTTTAACACCCTGTAGCCTGCTTCTGCTTCTTCTTTAGGGTTTAATGGAGGATGTCTCGCCCTGTAGCCTGTGAATTCTGACTCAGCCACGCGCCTCTCTGCGTATTTCCTGGTTAAAGTTTAGTTTCACTTTCCATGAAGACGTAGCGCAGTTAGTTTTTCTCCGTCTGAACCTCCAGATGAAGGTAATGTAACATGTTTGAAATGTTTTCCTCATTAATACAAGCTGTGGTTATCTTAGTTACAGTAGAAACAGCAGAAATCTGCCGCTCGATGCTTCATTTCTTTAAACTCACAGCTGAGTTTCACTGTGAACTCTGGACGAAGGAGGCGAAACAGCCGCCATTAAGTTACTGATGTCCGCCATGTTGTTATATTTGAGATGTAAACAGCGAAATAAGAGCAGAAGTAGAGTCAGTTTATGCTCAGGAGTTGAACACAGAGTCGTTATTTACTGTGTAGCTCCACTTTCTGATGAGTGAAGGCAGCTTTTCCTGCCTGAAGCAGCCTGTGGAGGAGGCGGAGACGAGCCGCTGCTCTCCCGCTGTCTGAGACTCTAACACCGGACAGCCGCTGGAGAACAGCTGCTAGTGTCGGTGAATGCTGTCAGGAGATTTACCTGCAGGACTCATGTGGACTCTGCAGGCACAGAGGGGCTTAAACCTTTTATTATCTAAGTAAATACAATATGTTAGCCTGACGGTGTCTCTAAATGAGCACTGAACATATAACAGGAACTAGTGTCGCATCTATATGTCGGTTTAAACTTAATCAGAAATCAAATAAGATATTTCCTTTCTGTTAATATTCTGAATGGGCTTTATTGACACTGTTTGTCTCTTTCCCTCCTTTGTCTTGATCTGCTTGTGTAACTTGCAGTAGTGGAAAGGAGGCCTCGCTTCCTCCAGCCTACTGCTTAATGTTAGGCCCAAAGTAATGGGACAACCTTGAAATTGACTACTTGTATTTTATTAGTATTAGTATTTCTGCTTCTACGTCTACTGCAGGGAGATACTTTAACTTTTATTTAAATACATTTTAGTTACTTTTCAGATAATTAAAAATAAAACATGTTAAGTATACTATTAGTACAATATTAGCAACATTTCAAAGTCATTTTTACTTCAACATCACCAAGCATCATATTTTATCAATTGTTAAAATGTTTGTATCTGAAATCTATATCTGCACATGGATTTAAAGTAACATATTGAACATATTCAACTAAAGTAAGTACTTCACTTTTCACTGACTGGTTCAGTGAGCAGAGAAGGAAAAAAACAAAAGTAAATGACTCCAGTGAATAAAGTAATCAGGCACATTTACTCGCAAAATATTTGATCAACAAGTAAAATATGAAGGATTATCAAATATTAAACTATCCAAGATTTTATAAATAGCAAATTATCTCACTTTAAGGAAATGTTTAGGCTACATTTCATTTACAGTCTTGCATCCAAGGTTTGAATAGAGTATTTTGTCAGTGCAGTATTAACAGTTGTGAGTACTTGATGTACCACTGATTGGATGTTGTTGATCACCTCTGGTCCGCAGGCCTGCTGCACATCACTGTTCATGTGTTTATAAAGACTGTATGTTACCGGGAGTCATCATGATGCATTCAATAGACGTGGGAACTTGCATTGTTGAAGTCCCTCTTGCTGCATTTAGGGGACACAGTGGGGACCAGCTGTAATATTTGGTCCAGATTAACTTTTTAGCATTTGAATGACAAGATTTCAGACGCTCCTCTGCTTTTTAATCATTTCCTGATAACTTTTCTGAAGTTTACTGGAGAGCAAATGTGGTTAATGTGGTTCTAATTAAAGGTGAGGCGGATATTTTGGTTATTGTGTTTAAAATCTGTTGTTGGTTTCAAGTGGAAACGCTCAATTCAGTCAATAAATATGAATGAATTTTTGAAAACTTTATTTTGATATGTTGAATTGTTTGTTGATAAATGTCTCTCTGAATCATCTTAAATGACTGTTATCCATTTTCTGTAAAATGCAGCTTCATGACTCCATCTAGTGAACTGATAGCAGAACAGCTGATGGCAGCTTCCTCTGCCTCAAGCTGCGTTCACACCGCAAGCGAATTTAATATTCCCTTCGCTTTACTCGTGTGAGTTTGACCGCTGGTAATTTTGAGTGTTCACACACACGCGTTTTAAGCGAATAAACACAGCCTGCGGATACTACAGCTATATGAACACAAAGTAAACCCTTGGCTGTGATTTAATTGCAATAAACGGATCAAACTGATGCCAAAATAACAACAATATAACGCCTATTTGTTAGACATAGGAATTCATACTTTGTCAGGTCTGTCAGCAAGTCAGCAGGACATCCATCCATCGTCAGCCGCTTATCCTGCGTACAGGGTCGCGGGGGGCTGGAGCCTATCCCAGCTTAAAGGCCGGGGCAACCGGGGTCTGAACCCACAACCTTGCTAACCACTGCACCCCCGCGCCGCCGGTCAGCAGGGCAACAATTTTTAAAATGCGTGTTTTCTGAATGGAGTTCGGATCATTCGGTTAGCTATGCTATGCTAGTACAACGACAGCTGGAATAAAGTTACAGAAACACATTTTCTAAACTCACCAGGTAGTTCACATTCCTCGCTTTCTTTTGTCCAAAGTTTGAACTCGCGCGAACCAGCGAATTGGCGACAAACGCCTCATTCGCGCTGCCCTGAGTGAATTTGCAGGAATTTGCATCTTTGCATTGACTTTGTATGTAATCAAGCTGCCAAAAACGTTGGATTCGCTTTCGGTGGGAACGCACCTTTACGCTGCCGTCTGACTGCATCCAGCTGCCACTGATATGAAACAGAAACTAGCAGCCAATCAGTGGAGGAGCAGCTGATCTTTTTCCAGGAGGAATGATGGAAAGGAGGATTTGAGTTGATGTGCAGATGATAGATTTGTGTTTCCTCTCCAGGTGAAAGTGGATGTGAGTTGAGCAGCATGAGTCAGTGTGAGGACAGAGAGGAGGGAGTCCCTCCCTCTAAAAGCACTCTGTGTGGGGAACATGACAGCCAGACCAGGACCTATGGGAGACCAGACTTCGCTGGACCTGGACCTGGACCTGAGCCCAGCTGTGTGTCCTTCAAGAGTGACTTGTCAACGGAACGCTTCATTGATTTTAAACAAGGACTTGTATCTGACAGACGGTAAGTAACAGTCAGTATTAAAACAGTGTTGGCCAGTGAGAGCTAAATGTTCTTCCTCCTCATGTTGGTCACTGCTGGTCTAACTGGTCTAGTTTATTTGGTTTGGTCCAAAATCTTATGGAACAGTGAACTGATGATACTCGACTGAAATCATTCAGCTTCATGTTTTATTGAACTTTGATCCTTTTCATGTTGATAGCTGCTAGTTTCTCCAGCAGCTTCTGAGTCTGAAGATTAAACGCTGAATTTCCATCCCTGGTGGTCTTCCTCTCTGTCTAACAGGACCTATGGGAGACCAGACTTCGCTGGACCTGAGCCCAGCTGTGTGTCCTTCAAGAGTGACTTGTCAACGGAACGCTTCATTGATTTTAAACGAGGACATGTATCTGACAGATGGTAAGTAGCTCTCAGTATTAAAACAGTCAGAGCTAAATGTTCATGTCTCCCTCCTCATGTTGCTCACTGCTGATGTTTGTCCTCATTAAATCCAGTCTGACCAGTTGTCCGAATGATGATGAAGGTTAGATCCAGATTAGTATTGAATGACAGGTCCACATGTTTTCCAGTCTGTCCCTAAACAACACTGACATGCCCATAAGTCCACTGAAAGAGTTGTTGGTGGCTGTAATTGTTCCTCCTGAGCACACTGGCCTGAAGAGATCTGTTCCTGATGGGAACGTTTATCTGTCAATGGTCCTGGTTTGGTTTGGTCCAATATCTTATGGAACAGTGAACTGATGATACTCAGACTGAAATCATCCAGGTTCATGTTTTATTGAACTTTGATCCTTTTCATGTTGATAGCTGCTAGTTTCTCCAGCAGCTTCTGAGTCTGAAGATTAAACGCTGAATTTCCATCCCTGGTGGTCTTCCTCTCTGTCTAACAGGACCTATGGGAGACCAGACTTCGCTGGACCTGAGCCCAGCTGTGTGTCCTTCAAGAGTGACTTGTCAACGGAACGCTTCATTGATTTTAAACGAGGACTTGTATCTGACAGACTGTAAGTAGCTCTCAGTATTAAAACAGTCAGAGCTAAATGTTCATATCTCCCTCCTCATGTTGCTCACTGCTGATGTTTGTCCTGATTAGAACCAGTATTAAATGACAGGTTCACATGTTTTCCAGTCTGACCAGTTGTCCGAATGATGATGAAGGTTAGATCCAGATTAGTATTAAATGACAGGTCCACATGTTTTCCAGTCTGTCCCTAAACAACACTGACATGCCCATAAGTCCACTGAAAGAGTTGTTGGTGGCTGTAATTGTTCCTCCTGAGAACACTGGCCTGAAGAGATCTGTTCCTGATGGGATTTCAACAACGTTTATCTGTCAATGGTCCTGGTTTGGTTTGGTCCAATATCTTATGGAACAGTGAACTGATGATACTCAGACTGAAATCATTCAGCTTCATGTTTTATTGAACTTTGATCCTTTTCATGTTGATAGCTGCTAGTTTCTCCAGCAGCTTCTGAGTCTGAAGATTAAACGCTGAATTTCCATCCCCGGTGGTCTTCCTCTCTGTCTAACAGGAGATATGGGAGACCAGACTTCGCTGGACCTGGATCTTGTCTTGGACCTAAACCTGGACTCACCTGTGTGTCCTTCAATAGTGGTTGTTCGAATGAGCGCTTCATTGATTTTAAAAGACGACTCCCCTCTGCTGCAATGAGGTCAGTTGGTAATAACATTGAAACATAGCTGATTCATGTTTTACTAAACCTGTATGTTTGTTTTCAACATCGTTCTTACAGACGTGTCTGACAGATAAGGATGAAACGATTACTGGTTTAATGATAAACCATGGTGAAATTCCCAACAGTTGGGATTACCCTACAAATTGTCATTATCATGATAACGTGTTGGATTACCACGCTTTGAAATACTGTCAAGCAGACAGTCTCCCAGAAGCAGGCGCAGCATAGAGGGTTTATTTTGGTCAATGACAACATGGCAGAAGACATCGTTGTGGAGATTTTTCAGTCTGTCTGAAGTCTGATTGTATTTTGTTTTTTATAAGAGTGCTGAGGGAAACTTGCCTTATAGCAAATGCTGGTTAAGTTAACTTTTAGCTTTGGTTTGTCTCTCTAACTTACCAACAGCTTGTAAAAACAGTTGACGTTCTGCTGGATGTGTCGTGTGTCTGCAGATTTTTTATTTTTTTCCCTCGGCACATGATAACTGGTTACACAGTTTATTCTCTCAACCAACATGTTTTGTTCATTTACAATCTGGCAGCCGTCAAAAGTGAGGAGAGACGCTGAAAACTCCTGTGCAAGACTCCCCTGTGTTTCCGCCAGTTGTTGGGCTCGTTGCAATTACTATCACTGTCTTTAAATTGTGCATGGGGTCATTGCATTTACCTGTACAATACAGTGTTCCCCTAGGATTTTTTTCAGAGGGGGTGGTGGACACTAGTGTTGCGGAGCGGGGAGTGTTACAGATACATGATGTCACCATAAACTGGCGCACAAATTTTGGCCTGTTTAGGTTTGTCACCTTCTCCGTTCCCTTTCTTAGTTTTTACTACTAAAGTTATGCCTGCCGCTTGCTACAGTTATGCTACATTCTGATATTGGGCAACAAGACCGTGGATAGGGCTCTATGATTTCTGTTGTAATTCTGCCCAAATTTTGGGTTTTCTGTATAAAAAAAATAAAAAAATATATATATATATAAATTTGTGAATTCTGTTTTTTACAATATTATTATATTAGAAATATTCTGTATGTATGTGCAGTTATTTATGGGGACAATTCACAGTATATATATTGCAATAGGAGGATATTGAAATACTGTAATACAGTTTAATAGTCATAATTAATGCATTGTTGCAAAATATGTATTGAATTAAATAATTATTAATTATTGAATTATCCTCTATTAAACAGGTCGTTAGGCTACTTGATAGCTATATGCTGCTGAACACACGGTATAAGTGGGTTTTTCTGTTTGTGTGGCTTAAGTGCTGGAGGCAAAATGCTTTTAATGCAAGGAAAATCCAGATTTTTATAAATTGCATCAACATTTTGGCTAGATTCCTTGAGTTTTAGCCTACTTAATTAGTTTTTATTGTTAAATGTGCCCCCCTAAAACAATGGTACAGGAAACACTGCAATAATATGTGATTATTTAACATCTTTACTGGTAATGCGCATGTGATATGGTTGGTATTGGCTGTTATTTTAATGTAATGCAAACAAAGTTGATTTGATTTCAATATAAAACGTGGGGAAATGGTTTCACTGTGTATCAGTACATTTTAACAATACTGAGAGAATACTAAGAACGGTGATAATTTTGGTCACTAAAATGGTGATTTGAAATGTCAATGTAATGTCAACTGACTGACTAAGTTTTTCATTATAGAAGAGTGTTTGCCAATAATAACAGTAAGATCTGCGCAGAAATCAGTACATTTAGTCCTGGTTTGGTTTGCTCCAATATCTTATGAAAAATGATACGATGATACTCGACTGAAATCATTCAGCTTCTTGTTTTATTTAATTTTGATCCTTTTGTTGTTGATAGCTGCTAGTTTCTCCAGCAGCTTCTGAGTTTGAAGACTAAAATAATATTAATTAATTTCCATCCCTGGTGGTCTTCCTCTCTAACAGGACCTATGGGAGACCAGACTCTGCTGCACCTGGCCTTGAACCTGAACCCAGCTGTGTGTCCTTCAAGAGCGATTGGTCCAATGAACGCTTCATTGATTTTAAAGGGCATCAACTCTCTGCTGCAAAGAGGTCAGCTGTTAATAACATTACAATATTAGTTATTCATGTTTTAGGTCGTATTTATCCAGAGATGTTTTTTTCACAGCATATAATTTATTGATAGCTGCGAGGATGTAAAAATAATTTCAACAAATTCAACAAAAATACTTCAGAAATACATTATCTGCCCAAGCTTTAAGAAAGGATGTGTTTTCAGTGGTGGAAACAGGTTCTGCTTGATGGCCGGACAAAACAATCAGCAAATAGTTTTGTCAGATGTCTTCACAACACACTGTTACACTGTGTTCTGGGTGCATTAATACATCATATTATGTGTAACAGGAGGAAGCCGGAAAAACCAGAACCCAGCTGTGTGTCCATGAAGAGTGACTGGTCAAATGAACGCTTCATTGATTTTAGAACACGACAGCGCTCTGCTGCAAAGAGGTAAGCTGTTAATAACATTACAATATTACTCATTCATGTTTTAACTACTATTTATCCAGATACATTTTATTTATTCAAATAACATTTTCTTGTTTTCAGTTGTGTGACAGAAATAGAAACATGTCAGTGACAGCAGCTGGAATTAACCATCACAGAGAGTCAGCTTATATACAGCTTATTGATGCTGCTGATGGAAGAACTCAAGCCTAAAATCCACTGGCTACGGCTACGGTTGTCGGAGCTAGTAGCGGCCATTTATGTCAGTGCTCGTGAGGCTACCAGCTGCGGCGCTTCCCAGAAGCGGCTCTCCACTCCGCAGAGAACAACTAGCAGGTCTATTTTTGCCGCTAGCCGCATCAAGCAGCACAGAGCAGAGAGAGAGAATCCAGTCAATTTTCAAAATAAAATACCTTGTGGAGATTCCCGATCGTAAAACAACAATAAACACGTCAAAAAAGACACATAAATAAATAATTTAACTACATAGCCTACTAAATAACAGTAGGGCTGGCCCGAATGTCATTTTTTGAGCTTCGACGCTTCGATATTAATTTAGAGTGAATAATTGAAGCTGGCCCCCCTCCAGACGCTTCCAGTGGACTTTGAATCTCAATGGATTACTTTCCTGGTTAAATAAACGTAAAATAAAATGCGGTGCAGCCGTAACGTGCAGTAGTCAGTTGATTCCCGGAGTCAGTTATCTCTGAGTAGTGCTATCTGCAGCCTTAAACAACATCTCTGTAACGACTTGTCAACAAATTTTTATAACCGACGTCGTCGATTATTTCAACTAATCATTTTAGCCCTAGTAGTAGGGTAAAGTCTTTACCTGTCAGCCTGCATAAGGTATTTTGTGACTTTTAACAAAGCCATTTTAGTATCAAAAATGCTATTCCCTTTTAACAATTTGTAGGAGCTGATCAGCTGACCAGTACAGTAAATGACTTAGGGCTGGGTGATATGACCAAAAATGTTATCACGGTAAAAATATTATATACCATTCCATATCGATGAGTCAAATCATTAGTTCCTTTAAGTTTCAAGGTTGATTTTTGCTCCTGGGTGAAAACTAAAGAAACCAGATGGTTAATTGTGTGGTTAAATTATTCTATATCAGATCAAACACTTGATGCCAAACCGTGGATCACTTTCACACCACTTTCAAAGCAATTATAATAACATCTTTATTTCAAAATGATTAGTCACTTTTACTAAAAAAAAATAACTTGAGTGCTAATTAGTTTGTGATTCAAGTGAATTAAATCAAATTAAATTTATTTACGATATGTTGAACATTTGTTATTTTTATTGAGAAAAAAGTCTAGTGCGATAATTATCATTATTGTTTTATTGCTCAGCCCTATTTGATATGGGTCTAAAATTGTTAAGAGCTGATCTGTTTGGACTTATAATAGGAATTACCAGCCTCACATGTGACTGAATGGAAATGACGATAAATGATGTTAAAAGTTTTTCTTGCTGACTGACAGACTCTCCGACTCTCTCTGACGTTAAATGTTTCCATAATTAAAGGTTACGGAAAATAACATAAAAGAAAAATCTTTCTAATAAATTAAGAACGTTGTGTGTGGTGCTTGAGTTATTCACACCTACAACAGAACACAGTTTTTTACTAGATGGTAAATTATAAATCAAATATAAAACTTTGCAGTGATGCACCTGGGTGTCATCTGTCTTCACTCTGGTATGAAACTGCAGTGTCACGATGTATCAAATCAGTCCCATTAGCTGCAGTGTCCAATCAATAAGGTAGAGCCAATAAGGGGGCGTGTCGGTCAGTAAAAGACTTCTTTGAAGGTTGCACTTGTGTGTGTATCCTCGCTCTTACCTCCTCAGAGATCACAACTCGCTACTCGGAGCACAAATTAGAGCTTTTGGAGGGTCTGCAAGATGGCGGACCAGAACATCTGCCAGTTCGAGCGAGGAAACGACAAACAAGAGACTTGAGATCCACCGTATGTCCCATACACAGGGTCCCCAAGGCCACCTTCCTTAAAGGTTCAGTGTGTAGGTTTTAGTGGCATCTAGTGGTGAGGGTTGCAAATTGTAACCAACTGCTCAGTTAACGCTCACCGCTCCCTTTCCAAGCTCACAGGAGAAGCTACGGTGGCCGACACGCTCTGTTGGCTCTTGTGCTAAATAATACCTCCATTTTTACAAATTTCTACTACTACTACTTCGTACGTATTCAATAAAGTGATGAAATGCGCTCTGTAGAGCAGTTTTTCCATTTGGGCTACTGTAGAAACATGGCAGCACAACATGGCGACATACATCACGATCTGCAGTTTATGTAGATAGAAATTCCAAGATAATATAAACATAAGTAAGTCAAAAATGTATTTTCTGAATGTAAGTTAATAAAATAATGTTGACGGAACGGAATAGGCGGATCTCTCTCCCAGTCATTGTAAACTATTTTGTATCTGTAGCGGTCATCTTGAAAAGGCGTGTTACCCACACATAGACTTCACTCGTTAAAAAAGTTGGTGATTCGTTACAAGATGCAGACACTGTACAAGATAGAGCAACAGTGAACTCAGGAATGCAGATGTTGGATTTGATCAGTTGATAGGCCAAGTCATTAACAGGCCAGCACTGACGTCTGTCTGTGATGGCATCGTCTATCGGCCCAACCCTACTGTGTACATCGTATCTTATGCAGTTTTATGGCCGGTTAACAAATATTTTTTTTCAGTTTACCTGATCAATAATTAGTAATTAATTCGGAGATGTAAGCTGTTCATGCAACCTTTCATTTTGAGATTGAGTAAAGTAAAAAGTGCTTTCATGTAAGGAAAATGGACATTAAGTTTAAGGTTGGAGAGATTTTCTGGGTGCAGGTGTCAAAAATAAATACATTTGTGATCCTCCATCGAGAGCGAGTTTCTAGTCAGGCCTTAAGTAAATACGAGGTCAAGCGTATGGCTTTGGTTATGAGTCAAACCAGAGACATGCTTCACTAGGTTTAAGTCAGTAATGTTTAGGAATTCAGTGACTTATAGTTAGATGGATAATGTGGATACCAAAATGTCGTACAATAATATTTATATCATTGTTAAGGACAATGGAGGATTGAAATTTAAAAGATTGTATTAAGATTTTATTTGGTTTGGGGAGGGGGGGGGCAGTAAATATGAAATACAGCAGACAGCGTTTTGACTGTCTTTAAACAAAAGCATCTTAAAGATCTGAAAGTTATCCAAAGTGATGTGTTTACAGTTAAAATGGTTACTGTAAGCAACAGCAAGGCCTTCACAAAGCCAGTAGAGAAACTATCTGATAGAATGTTGTAATCAATACTTTAATTAAATGGACCTTTTTGTTTGTGTGGACATGAGACTAATTCTTCATGATTCCTCCACAGAGTTTACCAGGAGAGTTCAGAGGTTCCCATTGGTCAGTCTGTCCAGCAGCATCAAACACACCTGGACTCCATATTTATGGTCTGTACATGTACAACAACTCATTTTCCATCTATTCTGTTCACAATAATCTCCAGGCTGCAGTTTTTAGTGTCAGTCTGTCCAACATGGATCTGATGTTTGGTTCTGTGATTTTTGTTTGATTGTGTCATTCATATAATTTTCTGTTCCAGCTGCTGGAGGAGAAAATGAAAACCTTTATGAATAATGAATTGAAGAAGATCAAGAATGTTCTGAGTTCAGATTACCCAGAATGCTTAGAGAGTCAGAGTGAGGATGAGGAGGTGTTGGGTGGTGAGAATCAAGAGCAGAGAAGGAGCAGCAGAGAGACATTTCTGAAGCTCACACTGCACTTCCTGAAGACAATGAAGCAGGAGGGGCTGGCTGAGCGTCTGCAGAGCAGTAAGAGGATTTCTTTAAAGATTGAACATGCTGGATAAACAGGACATTTACTGATGTCTCATGAGATGGAGGGAAATGTGTTTATACAACCTCACAAAAGTACGTACACCCCTCACATTTGAGTAATATGTTAATATAATTTGATTATATCTTTTCATGTGACAACACTGAAGAAAAACAGTGTAAATTTGCTGTCCCCTCAAAATAACACATCACACCGCTGGCAACAAAAGTGAGGACACCCCTAAGTGAAAATGTCCAAATTGGGCCCAAAGTGTTAATATTTTGTGTGGCCACCATTATTTTCCAGCGCTGCCTTAACCCTCTTGGGCATGGAGCTCACCAGAGCTTCACAGGTTGCCTCTGGAGTCCTCTTCCACTCCTCCATGATGACATCACGGAGCTGGTGGGTGTTAGAGACCTTGCGCTCCTCCACCTTCAGTTTGAGGAGCCCCACAGATGCTCAATAGGGTTCAGGTCTGGAGACATGCTAGGCCAGTCCATCACTTTTACCCTCAGCTTCTTTAGCGAGGCAGCGGTCCTCTTGGAGGTGTGTTTCGGGTCGTTGCCATGTTGGAGTACTGCCCTGCCGCCCAGACTGCGAAGGGAGGGGATCATGCTCTGCTTCAATATGTCACAGTACATGTTGGCATCCATGGTTCCCTCAATGAGCTGTAGCTCCCCAGTGCTGCAACACTCATGCAGCCCCAGACCAGGACACTCCCACCACCATGCTTGACTGTAGGGCTGCAACTAACTACTATTTTGATAGTTGATTAATTTATCGATTATTGAAACGAATAATTGACTATTTGGATTATGAATTGCAAAATGACACAATGCGTCTTATTCAGCTTTTAAATTAAACTTGAGGTTGTTTTAGGCATGTGCTAATTAACAGTCACGACAATAAAAATAATACTGCTTTCAAAAATACATCTTTTAATGAACGTTTCTGCTGCAGGAAAAGAAAGTTCCACTGAAATCAAGTCCTGATCTGAGCAGCTGATCTGCTATTTAGTGACGGAGCAGTTTACGCCCCAGTACTGCAACACTCATTACATTTGCCGAATTTACAGGGGGGTCAATAATTATTATTATAATAACTATGAATTAACAATTTTATAGTAGACAGTGTTTCACTATGTTTATATATTTTCCCCGAACTCAACAACTCACAAAACTTTTTCAGATTACCCGCCGCCTTATGCGTAGACAGAAGAACTTTTTTCTCTTCTTTAGAAAGTATGACATTGTCTGGTGTTGTCTAATCTTGCGCACTCTGCAGCAACACATTCTTCAGCTGGGAACGGCGCCATGAGCGATGCTTCGTTTATGATTGAAAAGTCAGGGCACATCTGGAATGTGAACGCGGCCATTGTGTATCATAATTATGTGCTACTCTCAGCACTATTAACAATCAATTAAATAGCTAAATAGCTTACCAAGATGAGGCTTCATCATCCACAGAGCAACAACGTTACGTGCCTCCTCTTCAGATGCTCCAGTGTTTCCAGGAAAGCTCACCTTTGCAGATACTGCAGTTAACAACCTTTTTGGCTGAGTCAACAGTGAAATGCTGCCACACTTTAGAGGTTTTAGGTTGTGAAGGTGTTACTGCAGCGCTGATGTTTTGTTTTAGTAACTTCACTGTTCACATAACATGTCATTACGGCCCGATGACATCATGAACGAATCGGTCAATAAATTAGTTTGCAACGAATTTAATAGGCAAGACACACTTGTACTCCTCACCTGGTTGTTGGAACACACGCTTGACACTATCTGAACCAAATAAGTTTATCTTGGTCTGATCAGACCACAGGAATTTTGTGTCGTGATTTCTTGGTTTCAAAACCGTTACAGCCCTAGAAAAGATATAATCAAATATTTACAAAAATGTGAGTGGTGTACTCACTTGTGAGATACTGTATATGCATTCTATATGGGAATTAAATTGCCACTTTCTTTTTAAATCAATTATTGATCTTTTTTGTTGTTTGTTCATTCAGGAACTCCCTCTTCAGTTTGTCAGCCTAAACTTAAATCTAACCTGAAGGAGAAGTTCCAGTGTGTGTTTGAGGGGATTGCTAAAGCAGGAAACCCAACCCTTCTGAACCAGATCTACACAGAGCTCTACATCACAGAGGGAGGGACTGCAGAGGTCAATGATGAACATGAGGTCAGACAGATTGAAACAGCATCCAGGAAACCAGACAGACCAGAAACAACCATCAGACAAGAAGACATCTTTAAACCCTCACCTGGAAAGGATCGACCAATCAGAACAGTGATGACAAAGGGAGTGGCTGGCATTGGGAAAACAGTCTTAACACAGAAGTTCACTCTGGACTGGGCTGAAGACGAAGCCAACCAGGACATACAGTTCACATTTCCATTCACTTTCAGAGAGCTGAATGTGCTGAAAGAGGAAAAGTACAGCTTGGTGGAACTTGTTCATCTCTTCTTTCCTGAAACCAAAGAAGCAGGAATCTGCAGGTTTGAAGAGTTCCAGGTTGTGTTCATCTTTGACGGTCTGGATGAGTGTCGACTTCCTCTGGACTTCCACAACACTAAAATCCTGACTGATGTTACAGAGTCCACCTCAGTGGATGTGCTGCTGACAAACCTCATCAGGGGGGAACCTGCTTCCCTCTGCTCGCCTCTGGATAACCACACGACCTGCAGCAGCCAATCAGATCCCTCCTGGGTGTGTTGACATGGTGACAGAGGTCAGAGGGTTCACTGACCCACAGAAGGAGGAGTACTTCAGGAAGAGATTCAGAGATAAGAAGCAGGCCGGCAGAATCATCTCCCACATCAAGACATCACGAAGCCTCCACATCATGTGCCACATCCCAGTCTTCTGCTGGATCACTGCTACAGTTCTGGAGGAGGTGTTGAAGACAAGAAAGAGAGGAAATCTGCCCAAAACCCTGAGTGAAATGTACATCCACTTCCTGGTGGTTCAGTCCAGACTGAAGAATGTAAAGTATGATGGAGGAGCTGAGACGGATCCAACCTGGAGTCCAGAGAGCAGGAAGATGATTGAGTCTCTGGGAAAACTGGCTTTTGAGCAGCTGCAGAAAGGAAACCTGATCTTCTATGAATCAGACCTGACAGAGTGTGGCATCGATATCAGAGCAGCCTCAGTGTACTCAGGAGTGTTCACACAGATCTTTAAAGAGGAGAGAGGGCTGTACCAGGACAAGGTCTTCTGCTTCGTCCATCTGAGCGTTCAGGAGTTTCTGGCTGCTCTTCATGTCCATCTGACCTTCATCAACTCTGGTGTCAATCTGCTGGCAGAAGAACAATCAACCTCCCAGAAGTCTGAAACAAGAAAAGATGAATCTGCAGTGACACAGTTCTACCAGAGTGCAGTGGACCAGGCCTTACAGAGTCCAAATGGACACCTGGACTTGTTCCTCCGCTTCCTCCTGGGACTTTCACTGCAGACCAATCAGACTCTCCTACGAGGCCTGCTGACACAGACAGGAAGTAGCTCAGAGACCAATCAGGTAGCGGTCGAGTACATCAAGAAGAAGATCGAAGAGATTCCCTCTGCAGAGAAAAGCATCAATCTGTTCCACTGTCTGAATGAACTTAAGGATCGTTCTCTAGTGGAGCAGATCCAACAGTCCCTGAGTTCAGGAAGTCTCTCCACAGATAAACTCTCACCTGCTCAGTGGTCAGCTCTGGTCTTCATCTTATTTTCATCAGAAAGAGATCTGGACGTGTTTGACCTGAAGAAATAACTCTGCTTCAGAGGAGGCTATTCTGAGGCTGCTGCCAGTGGTCAGAGCCTCCAAGAAAGCTCTGTAAGTGAGATTTAATCATCAATAAATACTCTATATATTAAGAGGAGACAAAAATAATGTTTCCATACTGTTGTCTCTCCAGGCTGAGTGGCTGTAACCTCTCAGAGAGAAGCTGTGAAGCTCTGTCCTCAGTTCTCAGCTCCCAGTCCTCCAGTCTGAGAGAGCTGGACCTGAGTAGCAACAACCTGCAGGATTCAGGAGTGAAGCTGCTGTGTGCTGCAGTGGAAAGTCCACATTGTACACTGGAAACTCTCAGGTCAGATGAAGTCAGTTTTATTTCAAGCTCCATTAATTTAAACAGGCTTTCCTTGGGATTTTGTGATCTGTCGTGAAAGGATATAAGATAAAACAGTCCAGAAAATATTTTTCTAATGTTTGTTCCATTTCAGATTTACTTATTGCACAGCATGAAGTATGAACTTCATCTATGTTTTGATATCATGTGACTTTGATTAGTGAATGTTTGTTTATTCCTGTTTTAGTCATCATTAATTGTTACGACTCCAACTTATTTAGAATAAAACAGCAAGGATTTTAATGTGCGCTGATAAGAGATTGTATCCTGTATCACCAGACTCAATATTTAACACTAATGTCATTTATCTTCTCCAGACTGAATGGCTGTAACCTCCCAGAGACAAGTCTTGAAGCTCTGTCCTCAGTCCTCAGCTCCCAGTCCTCTAGTCTGAGAGAGCTGGACCTGGGTAACAATAACCTGCAGGATTCAGGAGTGAAGCTGCTTTGTGGTGGACTGGGAAGTCCACATTGTACACTGGAAACCCTCAGGTCAGATCATGTCAGAATTTGTAATTTCAATTACTTTTCTCTAAATTTAGTGAAAGTCTTAGGATTTTAACTTTTACAGTACAGAAAATCTTCTACAATTCTCCTCCACCTCTCTGATTGCATAACACTGTTCAAGATTGTGTACAGTTCACCACATTTAATAACCCTTGCAATATCCTGTATAGTAAACTTACCAAACTTGATGATTGATTGTGATCTTGCCTCGTCTCATAACAGTGTAGCCAAATGGTTACAATATGGTGAACAATCTACATTTTTTTCAGTTGGTCTACTACTGGGTCCATACAATAAAAAATGTACAGTCATCATAAACAACAGCAATGAACTTATATTGTCTCTCTTCTCTGCCGCTGAATGGGAGTGGGTGTTTGGGATGGTGACATGGGTCGCTTGGCAAGAGTTTCAGTTTTCAGTATTTAGTAAACTATGAAAAAAAAAAAATACAAAACTATAAAACACACCGGAAAGCCTCTGAGGCACTAGCTCAACACAGCTACCACACATAACCTTTCAAAGCGCCGTGTTTTGCTTGAATTTATGGATTTTTCACATTTGTTTCTTGATTACTGTGATTTACTTTGGACTGCTTCATCTGCTAAGTTAGCCATTTGTTGAAATTAACATCACTAATTTACCTGCTCCACATTACTGGTTGTATTGGGCCAAAATATCTTTGAGTACATAAGCTGAACAAAACTCAGTAGGCTCTTAAACATTTATATCCCAATGCCATAGTTACTGTTAACTCTCTGATTTGTTAATTGTATTATTTATTTATTTATTTTAATTTCCTCTTGCATTTGACACATCAAATGAACTGCCATGTGTGTTGTTTTGTATGCTTGTAGGCTGTCGGGCTGTCTGATCACAGAAGAAGGTTGCTTCTCTGGCCTCAGCTCTGAGCTCCAACCCCTCCCATGTAAGAGAGCTGGACCTGAGCTACAATCATCCAGGAGACTCGGGAGTGAACTTGTTATCTGCTGGACTGGAGGACCCACACTGGAGACTGGACACTCTCAGGTGTGTAGAGGTTGTATGAACAGCCACAGGAAGCCTTGTTCCTTTGCTCAGAACATTGTTGAACATAACAAGGAGATATTTGTGTAGAAGGTCTCCAAGGAATAAACACGAAACTTGTCTGTTGGTAATAACTGATGAAGTTTGGACAGGTCTCTTTGTGTTAAAGGAACTATCATTGTGAGAAATATCCTTTTTTACCCACGATTG
This sequence comes from Micropterus salmoides, assembly GCF_014851395.1. Taxonomy (NCBI): domain Eukaryota; kingdom Metazoa; phylum Chordata; class Actinopteri; order Centrarchiformes; family Centrarchidae; genus Micropterus; species Micropterus salmoides. The sequence goes on from NW_024040040.1 coordinate 4,596,188, forward strand.
AATCAAGTCTCTGGTCTTTCATCTCTGGTCAAGGACATGTTTAGCCTAACTTCGCTCAAAGGCTGGAACAGGTGGAAACTACTAACCCTATCTCTACGAGATCTCTCTATCTCTAAGAGAAAAAATATATCTTCCAGTAACTCCAAATCAGTGCCATTATCTTGGAATAAAATTAACAATTAGCTTAGGGCTGGACAATATGGCTTAAGATGTTATCACGATAAAAGGTTTCATATCTTTCGTTATCAATAATTATCACTAAGTATCCCTAAATTAGCTAATTTTAAATATGCATTGCCTCAAAAACAGTTAGATCAATGTAGAGCATTTTTCTTGCACAAGGATTTAATGATTAAAAACAACTGACAAAAACTAAACTGCTGTATTGTCCAACTGGAAATATTATACTAGTTAGGGCTGTACATATCGATTATTTTTCAAGTCGATTAATCTAACGATTATTTTTTCGATTAGTCGATTAATCTAACGACTAATTTTGTTTATTCTAAAGAAAGAAAAGTTGCCTATTACTCGATTAACATACCAATTTATCCAAAATAAATATCAAAAACATGTCTAATCAATAAATCTATATTTTATTCAATCATCCTGATGAAGCACATTAGACTAATGATAATAGCAGCAAATCTTAAAATCAATCAGATTTCCACGTCACTAATGTGTTGTGATAATAACAATAACCGACATTAATTAGGGTACTTTACTTAAAACTTTAAATGTTTCTGACATGGATTCATTTCAATATTAAGTAATGCAGTATGATGATAAAATGTATTTCTGCATCAGTGAACACCTGAAAGGACTCACAGACTGTACAGACAGTCACAGATTGTCTGTAATTAGATTCAGCTGTTTTCTCGCTTATACATGGCCGTTAAATAAACAGAAAATATGAAACAGCCGATCGTTACATCACTCGCGTTGTAACATTACGTTACCGTGACTGCAGCGGGGCAGAAATTACTTTTAACATGAAGGCAATAAACATTTTAACGGACTACGTGTCCTCGTGCTGATAATGTGCCGTGCTTGTGTGGCGACAGAAAGTAAACACAATTTGCGGTGCTGCCGTCTAGACACAGTGCTGCGGGATAACGTTACTTGCATTTCACGTGTTCGCAGTTGTGCTGCAGTGAAGCTGTTTCCAGTTCACAGAGCTCACGGAGCAGCACGTTGTTGCGTGTCTGTCTGAAATACTCCAAACTTTAGACGGTCAAAGGCATGGTCTTGTAGCTGGAGCTTGTCCGGGATAATCCCACACCGGATGCAGCGACGCGCACGTAATCGACATAATCGATTACGTGCGACGAATCGCCCCAGCCCTAATACTAGTGGTAAACTATTACATGAAATTATAATGACTATAGTAACATTATGTAATAGATTTACAATATAAAAACAGTATTCTATTAAAGTAACATTGTACTTTTTAATTTATGTATACTAATGCACTCATTTGTACTAATTCCTCCTCCATGTTGTGGTTAGTGCCTCTGCATTTGCACCATTCTGGCCTCCTCCTCATAAGAGCAACACGTTCCATTTTGCATCTGTTTTACTAAAGTTATTGTTATAAATATTGTTCAGTAATCTGTTTACTGATCTGACCCCCCCCTTCTCTTTTCAGGGTGGATCCTGGTGGAGTCCGTTGGTTGATACCAGGTCTGAGGAAGTGTAAGTGTGTTTTTCATTTGACTCATGATGACAAAGCAGCACACATTCAACCATTTTCAAACTGTGACATCACTTATTCAAAGTGTCAATCAATGAACAGATGATAGATCAATAACTGCAGCTGCATTGTGTCTCGTTCTCTCCATCAGATTCCTGTGAACTCACACTCGACTCAAACACAGCAAACAGAAGGATCAAACTGTCTGACAACAACCAGAAGGCGACATGTGTGGATGAGGATGAGTCATATCCTGATCATCCAGACAGGTTTGACTGGTGCACTCAGCTGCTGTGTAGAAACGGTCTGACTGGTCGCTGTTACTGGGAGGTCGAGTGGAGAGGAAGTATTGAAATATCAGTGAGTTACAGAGGAATCAGAAGGAAAGGAAACCGAGAAGACTGTGAGTTTGGAGGGAGTGATTTGTCCTGGAGTCTGAGCTGCTCTGATGATGGTTACTCTGTCTGTCACAATAACAGAGAAACATCCATCTCCTCCTCTTCCTCCTCCACCTCCTCTGTCTCTAACAGAGTAGCAGTGTATGTGGACTGTCCTGCTGGCTCTCTGTCCTTCTACAGAGTCTCCTCTGACACACTGATCCACCTCCACACCTTCAACACCACATTCACTGAACCTCTTTATCCTGGCTTTGGGCTCTGGTCCTGGCCTGATTCCTCAGTGTCTCTGTGTTCTCTGCAGGAGGGAGAGTCTCCTCCTGTTAAAGAACAGAGCAGTTGAGTTTGTACAGGATCACAGTTACAGAAATCTTATTGTAATAAAGGCATCAATGAACTTTGGACAAAATGATTTAAAAAGATTTCCTTTGTAAACTTCTTACACTTCCAGTCCTTTAAAGATGTAAATGGTGGAAATGCAGTTGACTTGTACCCTCAGCACCTTTAACATCCTTCTAACTGATGTTTTTTTATGTTGTTTTATCTTAATATTTATCCTTTTGATTATTGCTATATCTATGTTTTTAGTCAGGTCCATTGCACATCCTTTGAATATTGATGTTTTTACTGTGGTTGTTTCTTTTAAAATTGGATTATTTTATTTTCTTACTGCATGTTTGTCTTATGTCTTAAGCCTTTCAGTTCAGTAAAGTAAAAGGAAAAAAAAAAAAGAACAATTTTGTCCACATAAAATAATCCCCCAAACAGCTGTCAATATCAAAACTAAAATAATGTCTTTAACTGTCACTTATTACTGTACATTAACAATGACACAACCATCCGAGGTGAACCAGTCAAAAGTAGTTTCTGACAAGATTCACCTAAAATCTAAAAACTGGTCTCTTTACTAATGAATAATGTGAAGAAATGAAAATATAAATAAATGTGTGTGTATATGTATATAAGCTACTACATGATAAAGATGTTGTATTATCTGACTTTTGAAGTTTGATTACATTTTGTTCCTAAACTCCATCCTGAATCCACCCTTCTGTTAGGATCAGGATTGTCCTATTTTTTGGGATCAAAGAGAACCCATCAAAACCAAGATTGGATCAGGTAATCTAATCCAATGTCAGAATCCTTTTTTTTCTGTTAAACAACCCATTTACAAGATTTGATCCAATCCAATAGCCAAATCTAATCAGATTATTCTGAACAACTGGGTCCGGGTGTCTGAATGGGAGCAAATCCCTGCAACAGGTTCAACATCTGCTGGAAATCAGGTGTCAACATGCTACTGGCCATATTGTGTATTACAGCTTGAGACAAAGCTATTGTCTTTACATTTAGTCAATGTGTTTTGCCCTTAAAATGTTTGTGCCTTCAACTTTATGAAACTGTACAGATTGTAGAATTCTTGTATTTCACAGCTCAAATAAAACACTATTAATAAAGTATTTTTCGTTGATGCTTTCTCGTACATTCTAACTGCCACAGTAAGACTCACTACTTCACAAAAAATAGTTTTGTTCCAGCAGCATCATTCAGACGAACGAGTCGTAGCAACATTGCACTGATGCTATAGAAGCTTTATATGTTATTGAAGTGGTTATTTATTTCAGTATTTTTAATGTTTCTCTTAAAGTCCTGGGTATTGGAGCTGTGAGGACAGTATATCATGTTTGTCTGTGTTGTTTGTAAAATGTGTATCAAGATGGACCTAGGGCCTGTACCAAGAAGTGAGTTCAACATACCCAGGATATGTTTTCGTTATCTGGCTTAACTAACCCTAACAATCGCGATCTGGATAAGCGGCATCACGAAGCTGGTTATCAACTCGGTATAAATCAACCCAGTATTTCCCTATACAGGCGTGAGCGCGTTCACATAAGAGGCTGTGTTAGCAGTAGATGATAAATCACTTGACATGAACAAGTCTACTGTCAGCAGAATGTCATATTTTACAAACTGCAACACTACAGAAACAGGACATGGTCTATGTAGCACGCCTGTATCTGAGACATCCCTTACCAAAATAAAGTATACTTCAAGTTTATTTTACTAAGTAAACTTAAGTAACGTTCAAGTATATTTCCCAAGTATACTTTACATACTAAGTATACTTAGATCATAGTACTAGTAGCATACTTGTAAGTGTACTAATTTAATACTTCTTGGGACTAAATTGGCCCACTTTTTAGTATATAAAAGTATACTTTTAAGTATACTTTAAAGTGTAAGAGTGGTAAACTTTGAGTTCACAACTAGTTTACATCCAAGTTTTATTTTGTACTGCAGTTGTACTACAAGTGAACTTATAGATATACTGCTAGTTTACTAGTTATATACTTCTAGCCTGGATTTGTAGTTTATGAAAGTACAGTTTTAAGTATACTACTCAGTAAACTACTAGTTTAATAGTTTTTATACTAACTCAGTAATTAACTCACTCTACCAGTGGACTACACATATAAATATTCACAAGACAAACTCAGGAGTCAAAATAGTCAATTACTTTATAAATCAAAGTTTTCAAACAAATATTCTTTTGGATGTCCAGTTCAAACAAAGGACAACATAGTACGAACACATAGCTAGCTACCCACAAACAGTGGTACTTCTTTAGTTTCTGCATTTAAAGTATACTACTAAGTTTCCAATTAGCTTATAGTATTTATACTTGAAATAAACCATTAACTGTACTTTAAGCATGCAGACTTGATGTTAACTTGCATGTACACAACCAGCGAACTATACATGAACACAAGGTAAAACTCGGGAATGAAAATAGTTTTTTTCTCTACAAATCAAAGTTTTAAACAAATATTGTTTTGGATGTCCAGTTCAACAAACAGTATAAACACATATGTAGGGTCACTAGCTCCCCACAAAGAGGTTGTACTCCTCTAGTTTCTGCCCTGTTAAATGGCAGAGGAACCACAAAACTAAATGTTCTTTTCATACGGTCTTCTTTGCAGTAGCTTGCTTGGCGTAGCTTTCGTTGTTGCATTTTTTTCTTATGATGCGTCTCACATCATGGATGCTGATGTTAGGAAATTTCGACAGAGCATGGCCTGTGAGTTAAAACACAAATACAAATCAAAACATTACTTTATAACTGATTTCTCTATCACACCAAATTTACCATCCAGAATTAACACAATAAACAGTCAAAGGAGCATGTAGGGATATACAATTCAACTTGAGTTTTTTTTGTTTTTTTCAGATAAGTTTCTGAATATTAATGCAATCTGCAAAATACTATATTTACATGTAACTGAAAATGTCCTTTAAACGCCTACCTTTACATAGATTAGGGTAAGCGTTTTTAGGGCATCATCAAAGTGGGCTTTTTGTGTGCATTGTTTGCATAATTTGTTTGCCACATTCACAAATCTGAACTGATGATCCCAGATTCGACTTTTAGAGATTAGAGGCTTTTCACATAATGTTTGAAAGGTATCATTTTTTTCCATGTTGGAGGTAACAGTAATTGAACCACCGTCACCTCCAACATGGAACACTACAGTCATTTTGTAAAAAGAACTGTATGAGTAATGCTTAGGAATTTATTTTTAATGAAATTTTCCTTTAATTAAATGCACTCACCAACTATAGCTTCAAGTTTTGTGTTATCGAGTTGTGGCTTGGATTCCATGTCTTTGTGTGCCCCAGACTGTCTCCCCGTCAAACTTGAATAGGACAGTGTTTCCCTGCCGTAGACAAGCACAGCAAGGTCCCCTATGTAGACCGATGGATTTGCAGTCCGCAGACAGTTAAGCTTTCGTCTAGGGACTTTGACATCAGAGCCTGGCACAAGAGACACCTGCAAAATAACAGACTGATCACTTAGATTGTAACTGGTCTAACATTGTTTTTACACAACAAAGTTATGAAAATACAATCATACACATTCCCCGGGAAATCTATGTATTCATCAACACTGCAGTGTGCATATTAACCAAGTTATTATTCCCTGACAAGACAGGAAATCTGGGAGGTGTTTTATTTCCCAATAAAAAACATGAATTAGAGTGCAAAATGCTACTGTGCCACGCAAGGGAGAACCTTGCCACACGGCTGTATAGTGTCTGCATTGACATTAACCTTTCCAGTGGGAAAAGTGGGAATACCTCCTTGGTTTCCTGTCTGGTTAGGCAATACATAATAACCAGTTAACATGCACATTTACCACACAGTTGAATATGTAGATTTTCCAGGTAATGTGTATAGTCACTGCCAAGTCGTTATAGATTTACCGACAAATTTTATAATCAACATATTGACACATGGACTGTGACATATCTATGTATGAGATTTAGTTACCATATCATCAGACACCACTTCAGGAGAAACACATGCAGAAGCTGGTGAGTCTACAGATGCTGTTGGTGTCGACCAGTTGGATGCAGAAGTTGAGGTCTGTTGTGTGACTTTTTCAATTGTGTGATCTTTCAACTTTGTTACTACTACCGGAAGCTCTGTTAAAAGAATGAAGATATAAATGATTATAAGACCAGGGTGCAAAAGCTTAGATTGTCTGCAGGTTTCAGCAAGATTAATATAAGACATGTTAAGAGTTTTTTATGCCATCTGATTATATTTAATAAAAAAAAAATAGGAACAATTTTTGACAATTTTGTGCTTTTTTTTCGAAGGCTTTCACTAATATTTAATGAACCAAGGAAACCTTCCAATTTATATGACTTGGTGGATACTGGGGGAATGTTGTCAGCGTTCACCCATTAGGCAACATGAAGGTGTTGGTCCAAATTGACTGGCAATCTTTAATGTCAATGTCTTTAAGTTAAGTGTACGAAACTGCCATTTTCAGGCTTTGACTTTCAGTGATGCAAAGATTTTTTTATTTTTCTATCTGGCCGGTATTCTTTGGTTGCTTTGAAATCAACAAACACGTACCCATTTAACTCCATTACATTAGGATGATGGTTGCCAAGTAATCAGGAGGAAATAGAAAGAAATATATTTTATTATTTTCATTGTGGGTATATTTCATGTTGCTTTATTTTCTCTGCATTTTTTTATCTTGTCTAAGGGCAAATTATTTGTTTCTTTAAAATCATAAAATTACCTCTCATGGCATCTAGTATGTCTTCAACATTGCCTTCTTTCAGCCTCTTGTTCTCTCTTTTAAGTTCCTTAATTTGCAGCTGTGCCTTACTCCAGTTCCTGGGCAGTAGGTCCTCATCTGATGACTCCTTTTCAGAAGTTGACTACACCAACACACAAAGACAAAAAAACTCTACAGTAACAGACACAAGATTAAATAGTCTCCAGCCTCTTTACCAGCAAAGTCACATACAAGCTAGTACTTTAACGAATCACTTAAATAATTTACCTCTAAAGATGCTCGCTTAGCCAACAGCTCCTTCTTCAGGTCTTCAATCATTTGGTCTGCTGTCTCTTTTGAGGTACAGGTTGCCCTTTTGCTCTTTTGCTGTCAAAATGACAAGTTTTTTAATTCATAGTTTTCAGTCACGTGACATTTGCGGTACCTGGAGGGCAAAACAACAGACCAACACTAATAGGCTAATATTGGCTAATTATTGTTTAAATTCTGAGGGTTTAAAGGTTGTGATGATGTACCCCCCCATCAATAAATATCAGTTAAACAAGAATCACAAATGTTTATTTATCAGAAATGGTGAAATACTTCTAGTATTAAATCAAATATTACCACATTTACAAACTTTCATAACTATCATAAAGCATCTACCATAAAGAAATCATAAAAGTGAAAAAAAAACAAATGGCATTACTTGTAATTAGTGACATAAAAATGGCAAACTAAGATGCTAAACCTTGATTACATTTAAATATGCTTTTGCTTTTCAGTTTAAGTTTTCTTCACATCAATATTGAGTAAGGAAACTAACTTAACTTACCTGTTTTGTTGGCCTTTCGTCCTCCTCTTCCACATCCTTCATCCACCTACTGTTTGGCTTTGTCTTCCTCTTGAGTGTTTGGTTCCAGATGTCTTCACCCTTTATGAATTCCTCCCTCTTCTTGCAAAGGTCACTGTAGTTGTCTGTGAAAAGAGTTTGTGTAAATTACACTGAGCAAATTAAAATCCCGACTGGGTCTTTGGGCTATGTCTTTAAGCTCTCCCTAACAGACAGCTTGTTGGCAATATTAAATTAACATTATCCACAATTTTAAATTATTAGTATCCAAAAACACAAAACAAACCCAGTTATGCTAATCCTTGAAGTTAACCATTAACATTAAGCTAGGTGACAGATTAAGTGCTAGCAAACTTACCCCAAGCATTAACACCTTAGCAGGAAAAAAAGGCCGGACCATCTTTCTTTTTTCTGCCTTTGTTCCACTTAACATTTATCCATCCATCTTCATCCTCCAGTTTGGGGCACTCTGTAACCATTTTTGAAGATTTTTGCTGGTCTTCAACACTCATCCAATCAATTTTTCCAACTTCCACGGTTTTGTCCTTGAAATAATATATCGCAAATGCCATTGTGGAGATTAATTAATGTTATCACTGACAATTATGTTTGTTTTCGCATAATGAAGTGTCTACAAACAGTAACGTTACAAATAGCTATCTGACTGAAACGTCTCTTTGTCTCTCAAATGCAGAGAAGCCAAGAAGATGGCAGTTCAAGTTCAAATAATGAGGATGGTGATGGCAGTTACCTAAATGTGGTCAGTATGAATGATGATCAGGCTGACACTGCAACTAATATTGTCAGTGTCGATGAATCATTTAAATGTTATAGTAATGACAAACACCCACCAGAAGTTCCCAGTGCCTATAATGATCTCTTCAAATAGCTTCCTGAATCAGATCAGCAGCCAGAAAAGGCTTTTACATTTTTTTAATATTATAATGATATGAAAGAAGGGAAAGCAAATAATTCTTAGTATTTGTGTAGCTATAACCAGCTAATGTTTGGTATTTTTACTTTGTAAATGACTAAAACTATTAATTTATTATCTAAGTTAGAATTAAATTTCCTGCTGATCAAAATTGGATTTTTTTCAGACCTAGCTACCTCATTAAATAAATATAGACATATTTATAAGCATTCCATTTTTGTCCTCAAGTTGTCAAATAGATGTTTACCATTATTCTCATATCACAGTTTCCTGCACATAAACAGTAATATCTAATATCTATTAATTGCGGTACAAGACAAGCCTGTCATTTCTTGAAATGTTCCTTGGCATTTTACCCTTCATGTTTTTTCCTTTGTTAACCTTTAGAACAACAATAAAGGAGATGGAGTAAACACAGAAGATGACACGAGGAATGCATCCAACGGTGAAGATGAAGAGGATGAAGAGGTAGACAATGAAGACTTTTCCACAACTGGGCTGTTGGGTACTGATATTCAAGAGGTAAATACATAATTACACAGTTTTAGCCCCACTGGTTATTATGTGTTCTTTCCAACCTATTGCTCCAAGGCGACAATGCTGGGCCGACTGCAAATTGGTGAGCACATTCATGCTTCTCAGAGGATGTACCCTGTCAACTATGTTGACATTATTACTTTTTGTCCAGTGCCACCCTAACTCCATTCTCCCACTCCTGGCATTCTCCTAATATGCACCAAGCCAGTGGCAGCAGAGGACCTGCACAAATTCAATGAGATTATTTTATTCATCAAATTATTTTTTTCTCTTTCCCTTGTTAACTTTTAGAACGACAGTGAGGATGACCAAATAAACACAGAAGATGACTTGAATTTTGCTTCCAACAGTGAAAACAAAGATTATGAAGTGGACAATGAAAACTCCTCCACAAGTAGCCTGTTGGATACTGACATTGAAGAGGTAAATACACAAATGTGCACTGCACAGTTTTTATCTTTACTAAATAAATGCCTACCCTTTAAATTAAGTCTTTCAAGTCATCTTTTTACGTTGTTAACCTGCAGAACGAGCATGAACTATCAGATTCCAAAGCAAACATGCTTGATGCTGCAAGGAGTGAAGATGAAAACGATGTGGACAGTGAAGATTTGATGGAGGGCAACACTAGTGGAGAAAACACATCTGAATTTTCTGAGGTATGTAGTAAGTGGTTCAATGACATGGTGTTAGTAGTTAGTGTAATAGCTTATGTAAAAAAGTCCGGTTCATGAAATGAGTGCATTAAAAGTCAATATAAAATAGCTATGGGCTAGCTATTTCCCATGGATAGATAGAAAGCTATTTGCTGTGTCTAAATCACCTGGGGAAATCGCAGTGCGTTGCCTAGAAATCATGTTTTAGGATTTTGTTACATTATTTGACACCTAATTTTATAGTTGTGTGAGGTAGAGTTGAGGAACCAGGAAGTAGTGCAAGGCTCTCTATTCTATTTTAAATATAACACTGTGTGTAAATGTGGAATTCAGTAGGGCTGGTTCCAAATACTCGACCGTTCGACATTTGATTTTCAATTTTGAGATTCGATTGTTGAGTTTTTTTCCACGCGCCTGATCTCCACTGACAGCAGTGAATGTAACACTCCAGTTCACATCAAAGGGAAAACAATGAAGCCCTTAGCTTTGTGGGAGCACTTTAAACTGAGTGATGACAGCAGTTGTATGGAAGAGAACTAGTAATGATATTTCGCCACCATTAGGACTGATGTCACATCATGTATGGGTAATTAGGCTCTACAAAAGTTTAACGTATAGGTACACACACAGATAGCTAAGAGGGCTGGTCAATAAAACTATAGTTATCGCAATGTACTTTTTTCAATAACAATATAACAAATGTTCATTTTGTTTACTTAAATCATAAACGAATTAGGACTTATTTTTTTATTAAGATGTTTATTTTGTTAAAGAAAAAGGACTGAGCTTTGAGCTTTGGTTGTTTGTCTATGTGTGGCCCTGCGATGGACTGGCGACCTGTCCAGGGTGGACCCCGCCTTTCGCCCAATGTCAGCGGGGATTGGCTTCCCCCTGTGACCCTGTACGCAGGATAAGTGGTTGATGATGGATGGTTCTACCTCAGAATTGTGAACTGATCCACTGTCTGGCCTCGTGTTGACCATAAAGAAGAGTTTAAACCACAATTAACCATTAGGTTTCTTCAACTTTCACTCAGGAGCACAAATCAAAAGAAACAACGATTTGATACTTACCGTGATAATTAGCGATATTGAAAGATATGCAACTTTTTATATGTAACATTTTTGTCCATATCGTCCAGCCCTAGTAGCTACTCTTTCTTTTGGGATTGCAGCTTGATAGGATATGTTGAAAGTATTATCAGTTTTGTTATAATCCATGGCAAGCATTTCAAGAAAATTACATTTGCTAAAATTAAACAGTGTGCTAGACTGATAGTCCTGATTCTCTCTCTCTCTCTCTCTCTCTCTCGGTCAGTGAAGACACAGCAGATACTGGTGACAAGCCCTTGTATCCTGGTGCACCTCTCTCAAAAGGAGAAAGTGTATTGATGCTGATGTCCTATCTGTTACGGCACAATTTAACCGGCGAGGCACTTACTCACTTACTGGAAATGTTTAACATAATGTTTCCAGGTCTGATCCCATCTTCACATTACATTTTCCACAAAGAATTTTGAAGTTCATCTAAATTTGAAGTTCACTTTTATTGTGAAAGCTGTTTTAAATACTTTGGCATTAGCACAGACTGTCCCTCCCAATGTGACTCTTGCAACACAGTATTTGATGCCAATGCAAACCTAAAGAATGGCTTTTATTTTCTTGTGTTGCCCCTGTATGCACAGATTAAGCAACTTCTGCAAGAGCATGGTGTCAGTCTTAATGAAAAAACTAGAACATTTGGGGTCCTCTCTGACATACAGTCTGGTGAAGAGTATCAAAATTTATGTGACAGTGGCATTCTTGGAAAAGATGACTTGACGCTTATTTGGAATTGGGATGGCGCACCAGTGTTTAAAAGTTCAAAATGCAGCATTTGGCCAATTCAGTGTCAGGTAATTGAACTGGATCCAGAAGTGAGGAAAAAGCATATTCTGATGTCAGCATTATGGTTTGGCCCAAGTAAACCGTCCATGTTAACATTACTAACACCATTTGTTAAAGAGGCCTCATTATTAGAGACTGAAGGGATTGAATGGTAGCTCTGATTTGATGGCTCGTCCATTGCTTCGAAACACAAGGCAGTTTAATGGCTTTTACGGCTGTGACTTTTGCTATCACAAAGGTGGCAAATTCTATCAGTATGATCGACCTGAACCCCCACTTCGAAACGAGAGAGATCATTTCAGTCATGCAATGTCAGCTACAGTGAATGAGCCAGTGTTTGGAGTCAAAGGGCCATCTCCTTTAGATTATTTAATAAGGTTACAAGAGTAAACACAAGTACAAGCCAAGTACACTTAAACTTTCAGTATTCAGAAAGAATACTTTTCTTTAGTATATCATGATCAAATGATTAAGTACAAGTATATGCCAAATATACTTAGACTTTTCTGTATACTTGTCAGTATAAGCCAAGTATACTTAAGTATAATTTTGTTAAGTATATATATTGAAAGTAGACTGAAAGCACACTCTCTTATTTTTAGTTTAAAACAAGTATTCTAATAGCACACTTGAATAAACAGGGAGGCAGAAAGTCGCAGACACTGTGAATGCCTACATGAAAAGGCGTAGTCTATAAAAAGTGTTCTTATGAGCTGTATGAAAATATCAGCCTCAGTCTTTCAGCTCGGCTGTGTGTCCATCGTGATCGTTCGACATCACTTTAAAAAAATTCTCGTCAGTTCAAAAATGAGATTCATGTATTTAACACACTTAAGTGTTCCAACATTGTTCTAAATTAATGTCAATGAAATGAAAAATCCATTCATGCCATAAAATGTGCTCAAATAATGGTTGAATCTCAACATCGAGGCTACTGAAAACTCACCTCATTACCTGCGCCCACATCGCAAAAGGTGGGGCAGAACAGAGACTTCCTGTCAGTACATTTCTGCAGACAGACTGACACACTTGCATTAGTACACGTCTTGATATATATATATATATATAACCATATTGTTTCAGATTGCATTGGCGAGAGTAAATATGAGATAACTTATATACATACTGCTTCCAATATAAATATAGGCTATAAGAAAAATTAAATGCATTTATTTTAACGGCTTTGACAGGCTGTGTGAAACGGACTGGGGAGCACATAAAAAATATGAAACACATTTCAAAGCAATTAGTAGGCTTACTGTAAAAACCTGTAGGTCTACAATAACCTAAGGCTTTTAATCAGTCTCTGTAGGATGATATCGCTATAGATAAGAGTTTCTCCACATCACCGCAGCAAACATAAAGCAGCCTATAAAACAGTCTGTGGGGTTTCCTACGGATGGTGATGTCATTTTACAAGAGAGCTTGCGTGACCACTGGAGGGCAGTAAACACTTGGAGTCCATATTATTAAACAACAGTTTAATCATTTCTGTGTTAACATATAGAGAGTCATGGTCGGCCTGAGGAACAGTAGTGCTAAAATAATGCAGTGAATGTGGAATAATGTCAGTGTAAACATAAGAATTATTGTCAGTGCTGCAGTTACTGACAGTGACCACTGTAGGGCAGTGATTATACTCATTTCTCTGTGAGTCCCTTAACGATCCAGTTCATCCAGATGAATGTTTGTGTTGAACACATCACCGTCTGTATCAGTGTGGCTAACAGCAGTCATCAATACAATTCTGCTATAATACTGCTCTCAGGCTGCTGCTGGGTTTCTCTTGACACTGGTAGAAATGATGTTTAGTTTCCACAAATTGCATCCAGAGAATATTCATTAGGATATTTTAAAGCTGATTGATTGGTTGATTGATGTCAGTATTGATACTGAAATTATGCTGAAATCTTCTTTGAACAGAATCTTGAAGACACGTTGATACTTTTTAAGTATGTACAAGGGAAAAGTGAGAGAGACGTCTATGAAGATTCTCAGCCATCCAGGTCATAGTTATCCAACGAAGGTTAAAATCAAGGGCAACTGGACTTGGTTGAAGATACTGGAAGACGTTTCGTCCCTCATCCAAAGGACTTCTTCAGTGAGAGAGACATTTCCACTAAAGCTAACAGAGTTAAATTATGGTGTTGTTTTGTAGAATTAGGACCAAATATTCAACATTTCCTCCGACAGCAGCAGGAGTGAATTTTAAAAGCTTAGACATGTAACTAGTACTTTAACCTGACGTTTAATATTCAGTTAAATATGTTAACATTTTGTAAAGATGATGCTGAATCACTTCATTTAACAACAATTGTATTTATAACTGTGCTCTAAAAAGAAAATGACAACTTTCCAATCCCAAATGAATTTTTCAAATCTTTTTGCAGGAATTAAATATTGAACATCTTGTCAACAGCATCAAATTACTGAGTTTCTTATTGGAACTTTTATTTTTATTCATTGATTTCATTTAATTCGGCTGTTATTATTAGATGTTTGAATTGTCATAATACTCAAGTTTTATAACTAATGAACTAATGTCATGTTCTGTGTTGCTGGTTTGAGTTTGTTGATCAGGTTTTAAGTTTGAAAACAGCTGTTTGTGTAACTTTGATGCAGAACATCTGGACTGAAGAGGAAAAAGTTGTGTTTTTGTTGCTGTACACCTCTCTGACATCGACTTCTTTCCTCCTGATAGCTCACTGACAAGTCTTTACTTCCTCTGCTGACTTTCTGTTGTTGATATTATTCTGTTCAGTAATAATTAAGACTTAAGCCAGTTGCAGTACGTAACATAAGAACATTAGCTGTAACAGAGATGGGAAGTCAACGGCACCAGCCAATAAAACAAGAAGAACAGCAGTGCGAGTGGACCAGCTGCCAGGATGCATGATGCAGGGCTCTACAGAGTATTTCACTCGCATATCTCCCAAAATATAAATACATGGGAAGCAGAAAAATGTACCAACCGTAATTATCCCGTATGTAGACTGTTTTTCTTGCACATGCATTGTATAAATGGAAACATTCCACAAAAATTAAACTCCTGTAACAGTGGGCGGTGTTGGGAAGGTCACTATGGAAATGTAATACCGATTACAAGTTACCCTATTTAAAATATATCAGTAGCCTAGTTCAACTACTCTATCAAAGTAATTTAACTTATCGCATTTCATTACTTTTCAAAATTTCAAATAAATGCTTTTTCAACTGTTAAACATTTTCAAAAGACATTTTGAGAGTAGTGATGGCAAGTTCGACTCTTTTGACAAACTCAAAGTCACCAAATCTCGTTCATTAAAATGAACTAATCTGGTTTTTGTGTCATTTCGTTCATTTGAACTAGGCTGGTCATTGCGGCGCTGCAGCCTCTAGTGGGCGATTTAAAAACAGCGCCGTCGTCAAACCCGGAAGGCTGCCTGGCTTGCTTTAATTGACAAAGTATAATGCACAAATTCACCTCTAGATTACTGTATATCATCATTATATAAACCCCTCTGGACCCACAACCAAATTCAAACCATGTAAAAACCACAGAAATATGTTGTCTATATGTAATCACCACTACTCCGGCTAAATCCTTCCATTGTCACAATCTTTCCTGAGTTTACAACCAGACCAGACCAATCCAATATCAGATTAGCGTATATAGAAGTAATAAGCTTGATACACTATATGAATAAACACACTCTTGTTAAAATCCAACCAATTTAATAATAATCTGGATCAAGCCACCAAGTTCTTAAAGAACTCCAGCACAGAGAGAGGAACAGAGAAATATTAACACATTATATAAATGCAGCAGTTTGGCAGGTCTGGACGCAGAATGGGTCACATCAGGTCCTGATTCTGCAGACAGAGAAACAAACATGAGCACATCGCTCTCAAACACTGCAGGTTGTTCTGTTTCCTGTGCTGCCTACTTACTGTAGCCAAGTTGTCCCGAGTCGTGGTCAAGAGCAATAGTTGTCAGTTTGTGACGTACTAGTTCAATGCAGTGGGGGAAGCCCTGCAGTGTCAGTTTTTGATATATGATATTTAACAGGAAAGACCGAGTAAGGAAGTGGTTGGGTTGGACAGAGGGCCAGAACCCGGACTTTGAGCCAGGAGACTGGGGTTTGTGTCCCATGTGAAACAAAAAGTCAACATTAAATATTTTTATTTAGGGAAGTTATGACATAAATGACGTTAATTAACTCACATGTTAACTGACATGTAGTTATTTAAACCCAACCATGATCTTTTCCTAACCTTAACCAGTAGCAAACAAGTATTTTCTGTGCCTAAACCAAACTGCAACGTTTCACGACTTTAATAACCTGCGTTTCTAAATGGCAATGTTTTAAATTGCTAGCGTTTTATTTAAGTGTCAGGGACACAAGGTCAAGGATTTGTATAGTTTAGGCTTTATTTAGCAAACAAATCAAATAAAGTTTCAAATCATATTACACAAAAAAAGTAACAGAATTACTCAAAGTGGGTCTTAACGAAACTGAGGTCAACATAACAAAACCACAACAATTCTGAACATAACAAACCTGACCTCCTGAATGACACAAAATGAGGGGGGGGGGCGGGGCACATACACCAAACACAAAGGGGAGAAAACTTGACTACAATTAAAAAAGACCCAAAATAAACCCAACAACCAACCATAAGAAAATTGTCAGGGTTTCAGGCAGAGAAGACCCAAACGCAGCTCTGAGTTAAGACAGTTTATTCAAAAGAGAATGAGCAGGGGAAGTCAGAGGATCGAGGCTGAGGCTCTCTCCCAGGTCCAGGCTTGGGGGGAAATCCGAGAGCGGGGAAGTGTCCAGGCTGCGGGCAGAACCGAGAGCTTACTGGCTGGCAGTTCGCTGAGGCCGTGGAGGTCTTCTGAGACAGAGAGAGAAAAGGTTAGATTAATGCAAACGATTCTCACGATGCAAGACAGATTCTAAGGTTTGTTGGGGCTGACACAACATACGCATGGAGATTCAACAATCCAGCGAGGACTGGATGTCTGAGCCTCCTATTTAGGCAGTGGCTGATTGTGGAACACAGGTCAGGTGCGCTGATTGAGGATGAGTCTCAGGTGAGACAACAACATGCTCACCACACGCACTCCAGACAGACATCCACAACACTCACACAAGCTCACAGCCAGGGCCTCGTGACAAAAATACTTAACACACACTACTGAAACCCAAGATTAATCTAACAAACAAAATATCCACATGCTGCTGTGTTGTTATAAGACTTTTGTAGTTCAGAGTCCCTCTGCCAGTAGTTGGTTCTTCCACTTCCTGTGGTGGAATATAAAAGGCCGTCTCAACCTCCAGCAGCCCCTTTGGCAGCTGACTGGGCAGCAGCAGCATGTGGAGATACAAAGGACAAGTATAAATCACTAAACAATTCCTCTCAAATGAATACTGTTAACCAAAATGCGTGCACTCAGATTGGAAAGTGGCATCATTTGTGAAAATAATTAATATTTCTAAAGAAAATGTGATTTATAAAGAGTGAAAAATAAAGCCATTACTGCCACTTTAGGTGTTGACGGTTGATAGAACCGTCACAAAAGTCTAACCGGGTGTTGCATATTTATTATTGTTATATGTTTGTTGTTAAGCGTTGCTAACTTCACCGCGGATCCCTAAACGTCAATAATTGATGCTAAAGGGCTAACTGAGTCGTTAAAAAGCGACGACAAAGGGCCTCGAATATGTGACGAGTCGGGAGTGAGAACGTGTTGGCAGCAGCTCCCATGGAAGCGCACATTGTAAATAGTAAAACCATAAACTAAAAGGTAAAGTATTAAATTAAAATAATACATACTAGTATCAAATAGTAAAACTTATTCTGCGTGTACATTAATGTAGAAATATGTTGTCAATGTTAGGTAGCTGGTTACAGCAAACAATCTCTGAAAGTCATCTTCTCTGCCCAAAAGTTGTTCAGGAAAAATGCCCAGAAATGTACAAACAAATATAGCCCACAACTTTTGCTGACTTTTGAGGATTACCAACTGATGTAGGTAGAAGGATACACAGTTGAGGAGTAATGTATAACTTGTTTTTAATAAAATGGCCATCCTTTAAATTAGCCTCACACCAGTGCACTGCTGAGGGTTTAATTGAGCGTAAACTTGCCAAAGAAACATAAGTTTGTCACGGTCAGCCATGTTTATGGTTTACATTTGGCGTCATGCACCACCATGCAACTGAAACACTTTGAGGTCGGAAGTTTCAACTGGGAAATATCCCAGTTCCGACTGGTCTCGAACGCGCCATAAATCCATTAGTCATAGGTCATTTTCCAAGCTTGCACAGGTGCATTGTAATACCTTGTCAAAAACAAAAACTGTCACGCTTCATTAAATCAGAGCATCAGACCGATAAACATTGTTATGAGCTAGCTAACCAATTTATCATATATTTTACTTTAGAACTTCCAGTAGGTATGTCTCTCGCTGGCACGACCGGATTGTGAATGGACAGAGGATGGCAGAGGGAAGTGATTTAGGAATGGAAACAGGTGGCGGCAGAAATGGAAAATGGAAAATTGTGGAAAAGGGAAATGAAAACGGGGAAGAGTTAGCAAAATGAGAGCTCAGAGGAAACCGATAATGAGCCACATCTAGCTTCAACAGAAGGTAGAAACGAAGAGTACAAAGTAATAATTAAAATGATTCAGGAGCCTCATTTGGCGAGTGGAACCCGGTTCACTTAACAAAACCTATAAACAAGTTGGTTGGCAATGTGAAAAGTTCACGAGTAATGTGAAACGGAGCACTGATGGTTTTTTTGCACTGATCAGCAAGGGAAGGCTGTTCGGCTTAACAAGATTGAAGATAAGCGAGTGCAAGGATCATTGATCAACAATAATTCAAAGAAGGTTCGAGGAGTCATTTCGGGAATACCCACAAATATGTCAGTAGATCAAGTGAAGGAAAATGCGGAAGGAGCACGGGTAGCCGAGGCACAACGCTTGAACGCAACACGGAATGGTGAAAGATGTGACAGCTTGTCTGTTATGATGTTTTTGATGAGGAAAGGCTGCCATCTAAGGTATATCTAGGTGCCATGATGAGCTATGATGTCAGACATTATGTCCCCCCCCCCCTCTGAGGTGCTTTAAGTGAGAAACATATGGACATGTAGCAGCTGTATGTAAGGGCAAACAAAGGTGTGGAAGATGTAATTGTGGAGGAGAACACAGCTCGGCCTACAGGGGATGTGAGGCTAGAGCTCCAGAAATACAGAGAATTAAAACATCAGAAGGGAAACCATACGCTGAAGCAACCAAGAGAGCAGGTTGGCAACCAGACAGACCAAACAATAAACACGTTAGTGCAGAATGTACAAAGTCAAGAACATGTGACAAAATCAAGGAATCACTATGATGGTGGGGAAAAATGAGTTTGTTTGTCTGTTTGTGGTCGATGTTGTAAACTGCTCTGCGCAAACAGAGAAGAAAACAGAAAAAAATCAAAATAATAGTTAAAGCAGCAGAAAAGTACTTCAAGGGGGTTTGTGTGGGAGGAGGTTGAGGAACACCAAGCTCACAAGCACCATCATGGGGTGGTGGATCTTCATGATCCTAACTAGACTGCAATGGAATGCAAGACGTCTAATTGCTAATGGACAGAATTTAAGCTTTTTATTTCAAACCTTCAAGATAAACCCAATATTATATGCATACAGGAAACATGGCTAAAACCACAATGGGACTTTGTAATTCAGGGTTTCACAGCAATTAGGAATGATAGGGGTGGAAAAGGTGGTGGGGTAGCAACGATTGTGCTGAATGGGACAAGGTTTAGTTTGATGAGTGTAGAAAAAGAGCACGAAGCAATAGTAGTCAAAAGCCGGACAGGAAGAGATGAACTAACAATAATTAATTACTTTAACCCTTGCAATAGATTAAACATAGACACACTGAACACTGTGGGTGGGCAAACACGGGATAAAGTGGTTTATGAAGTGGTGGGGAAGTAAAAAAGACAGATACTAATGGATTAATCATAGAGGAATTAATCGTGGGTAAGGGATTAGTTTGCATGAATGATGGAAGTGGCACCAGATATAACAGAGTTCAAAATACAGAAAGTGCAATTGACTTAATCTCAGGGAGTAGCAGGCATTACAACGCGGGAGGTGTTAAATACATCATCAGGAGGGAGTGATCACTATCCTATAATACTTAAGGTCGGAGTAGAGATACAGCATGAGGAAAACTCAAGAATAAAAAGGTGGAAACTAGATGGAGCAGATTGGGACACATTTCAAATTATGTAAAGAGAAGTTTGAGAGTTTAATCAGAAGATTTATCAGATGGGGACCAATTTAATAAAAAGGTGGTGGGAGTCGTTATAAATGCAGCAGAGGAAACAACAGAAGTAACAGGGAGCAGAGGGACAAAGAATGTACCATGGTGGGATCTCTAAACTGTAGCATTTGCTAATTGTAAGTCATTTAGGCAGTTAAAAAAACATCATTCACTAGAGATATTAATTACAAAAGATCACACGCAAGGAGGGCTATCTCAAAGACAAGACAATCATCTCAAGGGAAGGACAACATCTGTCATAACATTGGAAGATAGTGATCTTACTGTAGTTTTAAAATTATTTAACCAGACGTGTCTCTCACGCGGGCCTCTCTGGTGTTTCCTCAAAGTTTAGTTTCACTTCCGTGAGGTTGTGGCACAGTTAGTTTTCTCCGTCTGAAACCACATCTGAAGGTAATGTAACATGTTTAAAATGTTTTCCTCGTTAACACAAACTGTCGTTATCGTAGTTATAATAGAAACAGCAGAAATCTGCCACTGGATGCTTCATTTCTTCAATCTCACAGCTGAGTTTCACTGTAAAAAAAAAAAAAGGAGGAAGGAGGCGAAACAGCCACAATAAGTTATAAATGTCCGCCATGTTGTGAATATTTGGGATGTAAACAGCGAAATAAGAGCAGAATGAAAGTTAGTTTCTTCTCAGGAGCTGTTGATACTGTGTAGCTGCACTTTCTGATGAGTGAAGGCAGCTTTTCCTGCCTGAAGCAGCCTGTGGAGGAGGCGGAGACGAGCCGCTGCTCTCCCGCTGTCTGAGACTCTAACACCGGACAGCCGCTGGAGAACAGCTGCTAGTGTCGGTGAATGCTGTCAGGAGATTTACCTGCAGGACTCATGTGGACTCTGCAGGCACAGAGGGCTTAAACCTTTTATTATCTAAGTAAATAAATGTAGCCTAATATAAAAATATATGTAACTGCGTCACTAAATGAGCTCTAACTCTCCAAGAGGAAGTAACTTAGTGTCGCTTCTTTATGTCAAGTTGAATTTAAATCTGATCTGAAGAGATTTCCTTTCAACACATCTTTAATCATTTTCTATCTCGATCTGTTTGTGTAACTTGCAGAAGTGGAAAGTAAGTAAAGTAGCAATTCCGGCCTACTAAGTAATTTCCTGGAGTATTTCTGCTCCTTTCTACTGCAGTACATCTCAGAGGGAGAGACTTGACTAATCTACATTTTGTTTCTTTTTAGATTAAGATTTTGACAAAACAATCTGCTATTAATAAACTCATTTTATATTTCCATGACCTTTATGTGCTGCTTATGTCACCGAGTATCATGTGTTATCAGTTTGTAAAATGTTTGTATCTAACATTTTAATCTGCACATGGATATAAAGAAACATAAAATGAACATATTCAAGTAAAGTACAA
Source organism: Micropterus salmoides (assembly GCF_014851395.1). Classification (NCBI taxonomy): domain Eukaryota; kingdom Metazoa; phylum Chordata; class Actinopteri; order Centrarchiformes; family Centrarchidae; genus Micropterus; species Micropterus salmoides. The sequence continues at coordinate 4,617,922 of NW_024040040.1, forward strand.
GTACTTCACTTTTTATTGGCTGGTTCAGTGAGCAGAGAAAGAAAAACAAAAGTTAATGACTCCAGTGAAAAAAGTAATCAGGTACTTTGCAGATTCAGATTTTACACAAAAAATATTTGGTCAACAAGTAAAATATGAAGGAATATTATAGATGAACCTATCCAATAGTCTATAAAGTAATTTAAATTAGAAACATTTACTGTTACATGTCATTATCTTAATACTTGTTTAACTAAAGTAAAACTTGCAGGACCTTTTCTTTGAACAGAGTATTTGCTCAGTGTAGTATTAACAGTTGTGAGTACTTGATGTACTGGTTCACTGATTGGATGTTTTTGACCACCTCTGGTCCACAGACCTGCTGCACATCACTGTTCATGTGGCAGGTGTATAAATTACACTTTAGGCAGGAGGAGTAAGATTGTTGGGGAAGAGTTGTTGTTGGGCAGAGTAGGTTGGGTACATGTCTTCACCAGAGACTGTATATAATGCTGCAATCCAGGCAACTCGGAACTGGGAAATTTTGGCCTCTAACTAGAAAAACTACCCTGGAACGCCACCTGAAGTCAGATTTCCTACTAAAAAATCTGTACCCCGACTTCACGAGTAGCAGCTAAATTACGTCACAAAACAATGTCAGCATCCAAGGAAGCACACACTGTAAATGGTAAACCATGAACTAAAAGGCAACAAAAAGTATATTTGCATGTATTTAAATTAAAATAATACGATCATATAGTAAAACCTGTTCTGCATACATTGATGTAGAAATATGTTTTGCATATTAGTTAGCTGGCTACAGTAAAGAATCTCATAAAGTCATCTTCTCTGCATAAAAGTTATTGTTAAAAACATTAGGAAGTGTAACCTACAACACTGACTTGAGGGTTACCTGATGTCGGCTAGCTAGAGGGTACACAGTTAACTAGTAGCCTAACGTATGGGCTATTTATGTCAGTTGTTGCAGTTGCAGCCATCCTTTTAATTAACACCTAAAACACTGCTGAGGGTGCAACTGTGTGCACACTTTGTCATGTCAGCCATGGTTTTTATTCCCGTTCGGCGTCATGCACCACCATGCACCTGGAACGCTTTGAAGTGGGTTTCAACTGGGAAATATCCCAGTTCTGACCGGTCCCGAATGCGGAATAAGAAATGGACGTAGTCATGGTGACGTCAGCCGTTGGTTTGTGGACTGCCGTTTTGAAGCCTCGAGTTTGGCCGATGGCGCCGCCATGTTGATTTTTTGCAACCAGGAAGTGCCCGGAAGTGACCGTATTTGGACGATTTATAATATCGGCAGTTTTACGAAAATTGGCAGCGAAACGAAATGTGTTCAAACGTTTTCGGAGTTGAGAAGCTCCATAAGTGCCGACCACGGCTGCACGTCAACACCTATCTGATAGCACGTTGGTCGAAGGCGCCGCTGTAGGGTTGACCGGTCGACATGCATATAATCAATAACTTTAGGCACACACCCTGTGATGGTTAAGGGTAAGAGGAAAATACTTCGGGGGGCTGTCAGGAATAGCTAGCTAGCTCCGGTTAGCTCCCCCAGGCCCAGTCACACAGACCACTGCAGCCAACACAGCAGACGTGTCCAGCAACAGCTGATAATGTTCGTACCGCTGCTATTCTGTCAATAAATTCTCAGTAATGTTGTAAAGTTTTAACCTAAATCGAGACACATCTGGCTCGTGATGTAACATTACAGAATATTCTTGGTTTGTGAAACTTAAAATCACTTTGGAGGAAATAAAATATAGAACAGTGGTCTGAATTGAAACATTGCTTTATTATTATCTTTAGGCTATTATAAATAAGTATTTACAGGAATTACGGTATAAATATACTATATTAATAAGTATAGTAAATATTAACACATAACGGACACTGATTACTACATTGACACCTTTTTTAACGGCTCTTTTTTTCAAGGCCGAGTGGTCCAGATAAACATCATCATGTTTTGTGCGCAGTGGCTTCTGGGACAAACTTTTTTTTTTTTTTTTTCTCTACCCATCACTTTATTTGCATTTTCAATAAACAAACAGGCATCGTTGTAACATTGCATAGACCTTCCATTGTACAACTAAGCAGCATACAACCTTCTTGTAGTTCCTGTAGGAAGTAAGACTGCACTTAAACCCTTGTACAACATAGAAATAACCTCAACAACAAGGTTTTTCCCAAACCCAAAATATTGTAGTGTCTGTAAAATAAAGGGGTGTTCCAGTCTGTCAAAAGCTTTAAAAAAATCCAAATATAAGATAATACCGTTATCTTCCACCAAGTATGCATAGTCCAACAGATCTAAAATAAGCCGGGGGTTGTTATGCATTAAGCGATTCTGAAGAAAACCTGACTGTGTTTCACTGACAATTTTATACCACTTCATACCACAATTTTCATACCACTTTTAAGCCTAGAAGCCAAAGCATGAGTAAATATTTTATAATCAACATTAAGTAAAGTAATCGACCTTAAATTATCTGTAATTGTTTTGTCTTTGTTTGGCTTTGGGATTAATGTTATTATACCTTGTTTCATTGTTGTTAGTAACATATTACCGTTTAAACATTCTTTCAGTGCTTCAAAGAGTAATTATCTTACATCAGTCCAGAAAAACTTAAAATAAGTTAGTAGTTAACCCATCCTGACCTGGTGAATTTTTCCCCAGAGCCATTTTCTTTATAGCAGTATCAATCACATGTCCTTTTAAAGTCTGGGTCAATTTGAGGGATGTATGGTTGTAATATTGTAAACATTTTTTCTGAGTTAGTGTCTGAGAACGAGTTATGATAAAACTTATATATTTCATTTGCTATTTCTTTTTGGTTGGTCACAACTGTATTATTAACATTCACATTGTATTTCTCTTCTGTCTTGTTTTTTCCAGTCTAATTAAATTCTAATTAGAGTCTAAATAAAAAAGTGTTTTCACCATCTTCTAGCCATCTCGCTCTGGATCTTATATATGCTCCTTTGGCTTTATTCAGATACAACTCATCTAATTTAGCTTGTAACCTAATTAGTTGTTCTTTATTTATATCATCTAACAAATTGCTTTTACAACACTCATTAATGTCGTTTATCAGTTGTATTTCTAATTCATTTTGCTGCTTTCTCATTCTTTTACCATAATCAATTGAATATTCTCTTACTTTAAATTTGAAGAATTCCCATTTCTTTCCATAAGAATCAATTTCCTCATTTGCCTTTACTGAAGATAACATTTTCCTTATCATATTACAGTAATATTCATCGTTTAGAAGATTTGCATTAAACTTCCAATATTTCTGTCTAAATGTTTCCTCCATGTCACTGTAACAGTAACAATACAGTGATCGGTAGTAGGAGCTGCGGATATGGTATATTTTAAAATCTCCTGAGTAACCAACCAAAAGTCTATTCTTGACTTACAACTTCCATTAAGTCTTACCCATGAGTACCCTTTTAAATTTGGGTTAATATGTCTCCAAGCATCGATAAGGGAATTGTTGATACAAAATGATTCTGTAATGGGAGCATTATTTGAGAGGGGATATTAGTCAGAATACGCTACCCCTGAAATTATGTTAGAATATAATCAAAAAACAGAAGATATCATAACACTGTGAGTTATAACTTGGTATTATGGATATGGGATTGAAAAAGGGAGCACATAAGTTAGCATTTTTTGATAGGGCAGAGCGACTCTATAGACCCTGCTATCGATTTGTGCTACAGTAGCATTTTTTGACAAGGCAGCATAAATGGTCAGATAACCGGCCAGCCAGATGAGCTCACAGAGCCTTCAGTAGACATGCAGACCACTGCTGCCAACACGGCAGAGTAAAGACCCACAGCTGTGAGATAGTTGTCATTACATTCTGAGTAATTTTGTAAGGTAAATCAACTTAAATCAAGGGACATCTTGATGATGTACAGAAAAATAGTGATGTACAAAAAAAATCTGGTCTTGTGAAACTTTGGAAAATTAAACAAATAGAAAGAAAGGGGACTGTCTTTGCTTTATTACTATTATTATTATATTGTTATATTAGATATTACATTGTTAGTGTACAGTAGAGTTGTGGTCACAGTATTTGCTTTTATTTTATATTTTTTTATTTATGAGCAAATATATCTTGTGAAGTTAAAACCTACAGTTAACCCGATTCTGAGCTTTTTGTTTTGGGGGACAAAACCTGGCTGTTATAATAATTAGGGCGATTAAGAGAAATGCAGGCGGCCTCTGTGCTGGGGGTATTGTGCAATACCAGAAAGAACACATTGTCTCAAAACGTCAGCAGCGTTTTGTGTGCTTGTTGGTTCCCCAAGAACACAATGTTCTTCTTGGTTTTGAGAAACACCACGTGTCTCTCACACAGGCCTCTCTGAGTGTTTCCTCAAAGTTTAGTTTGACTTCCGTGAGGTTGTGGCCCAGTTAGTTTTCTCCATCTGAACCCACATCTGAAGGTAATGTAACATGTTTAAAATGTTTTCCTCCTTAATAAAAGCTGTCGTTATCTTAGTTACAATAGAAACAGCAGAAATCTGCCGCTCGATGCTTCATTTCTTCAAACTCACAGCTCTGAGTGTCACTGTGAACAAAGGAGGAAGGAGGCGAAACAGCCGCCATTAAGTTACAAATGTCCGCCATGTTGTGAATATTTGGGATGTAAAGAGTTGAATAAGAACAACACTAAACGTGTGTGGAAACTTACTGCGTTTAAGTACCATGTGCTGCATTTATGGGACACAGAAGGAACCAGCTATAATATTTAGTCCAGATTGAGTTTTAAACCAGTTTTTAACAAGTAAATTACCAGGTTTCAGAAGCTCGTTGGCTTTTTTATTAATTTCCTGATCATTTCTCTGAAGTTTCCTGGAGAACAAAGTGTCATTTGGTTCTAATTAAAGGGGGAACAGTTATTCTTTGTGTTTAAAGGCAGGTGTTAATTTCAAGAAAAAACTCAATTTAAAATTAATAAATATGAATTTATTTTTGGAAACTGTATCGTTTGTAGATACATTTCTCTATGAATCCTCTTCACTGAGCTGCTGTGATCTGACTGTTACACTTACAGCAGCTTAGTGATTGACTGGAATTCATTCAGATGAAAACTGTCTCTATTTTACTGATGATGGAAAAAACGTCTGATAACTGAACCTTTCTCACTGATCCAACTGATTTTGATTAAATGTTCAGCCCTAAAGAAGATATTTCATTTCAAGGTGTCAAACTAGAGAAAAAAATCCATGATTTCAGTGATGTCCTACAACCAGATAAAAACAGTTTTAACTGACCAGATAACCACAGTTACCGACTCTCAGTTAAAGTACTCTCGGTACAAAGTATTACAGCAGGGCTATTCAATTACAATTTCAATTGGGCCGGACGTTTTCTCACGAGTTGGGATGGGTATCATTAGGATTTTAATGCCACACCTGTATTGGTACTCCTTATTGGTCCAGTTCTTTATCGATATGCTTATCAGACCTATTTATTACTAAATAACTGCCTTTGAAAAAATATTTTATTTGAAAAAATTATTAAATATTTTTTAGTAGTTAAATGTTGTTTTTAGAGCAGCAACAGGATTTACAACAGCAAGGTCACTAATATCTCACTGGAAACAAATCTAAAATGTCAGTAATATAACTCATATTCCAGACAACAACTTACTGAGTGAAGTTTAGAAATAATCAACAACTCACTGCTTCCTCCTGTCCTCCCCCTCCTCCCTCTGCTGCTGCTGGTAGAGAGGAGGGCTGCTCTGTCTCCAGCAGCTCAGTTTAGCCTATGTGTGCCATATTTGAATGTACATGGCAAACTAAGCTGAACACTTACTAAAGACAGACAGCTTGCAAGGCTCTGCAGAGACACAGAGGCTGCAGGTGCGACAGTTATGTTGATTAGCAGTGGTTGGTACAGCGCATGTGAAACTCAACAAAGATAAGAAGGAAACGATAGAGCTCACTCTTGCTGCTTCCAGACACTATACATGTAGTTTACTTTTGTTGTCATCTATTTTAGATTATGTGTCGGGCCACAGGGGGGTTGCTTCGAGGCCGGATGTGACTCTCTGTAAAAAAAACGTGTCTCTCACGCGGGCCTCTCTGGTGTTTCCTCAAAGTTTAGTTTGACTTCCGTGAGGTTGTGGCGCAGTTAGTTTTCTCCGTCTGAACCCACATCTGAAGGTAATGTAACATGTTTAAAATGTTTTCCTCCTTAATAAAAGCTGAAGAGCTCGTTGGCTTTTTATTAATTTCCTGATCATTTCTCTGAAGTTTCCTGGAGAACAAAGTGTCATTTGGTTCTAATTAAAGGGGGAACAGTTATTCTTTGTGTTTAAAAGCAGGTGTTGATTTCAAGAAACAATAAATAATTTCTATTGACTTATCCAAGGCTTTTGACTTGGTGGATCGTCAGATATTGCTGCAAAGATTACAAACTATTGGACTTACTCAGAATGCACTGGCTTGGTTTCATGCGTATCTTGGCGATAGGAAGCAATGCGTGTTTATTGAAGGGCATCAGTCTGATCTTAATATCAAGCAAGGGGTTCCACAAGGTTCTATACTGGCTCCCCTTCTCTTTTCTATTATTCTGTTATTAATGAACTCCCATCATTATGTAAAACTTTGAATATTCATTTATATGCAGATGATACAGTACTCTATTTTTCTAGTCCAATTACAGATCTCTGCTTCTTTACAGTCAGATTTTGATTCGATACAAAACTGGTTAGCTATAAATGGATTAGTTCTTAACCATTCAAAGTCTTACATCATGTTGTTTGGAACAAAACAAAGGCTTAAATCTGCTACTAGTAATCTTTCAATTTCCACATCAAATGGTGCCCTACTTACTGAGGTTAATTGTGTTAAATATCTGGGGCTATGGATTGACTCTGAATTATCATATAAAAAGCATATTGATTATATATGTAATAAGATTGGCTGTTCTATTGGGTTTTTGTAAAGGTCAAAGAACTGTTTCACCATGTAAAAAAAGAGGCTGGTATCTCAGTTGTTATTGCCTGTTATCGATTTTTGGAGACATTGTGTATCAAAATGCTTCAAAAGCTGATCTTATGAAAGTTAATGTTAAATTTAATAGTTTGTGCAGATTCATTCTGAATTGTGACTTTCAAACCCACCATTGTGTAATGTACAATCAACCGCAGTGGCTTTCTCTTGATAATAGAAGACAGATACACTGCTACCAGTATCCTGTTTATTTAAGTGTTTATCATTTTGCATAACTCTTATCATATTTATTATCTTAAAAGCAATAACAATCTTTTTTTCCTTCTTCCAAAAACTACACTAGAAATAGGAAAAAAAGCATTTAGGGTTAAGGCTCCTAGAGACTGGAACAATCTACCAGTTTTACTTCTTTGAAGTATCTAGGTTCATTTAAGGATGCTCTTATCATTCACCTTACAACAGACTGCTCCTGTTAGTTAACTATTGTTACTTACTGTTATACTCTACAGTTTTACTATTAGTGTTGGTGTCTAGAGTTTGTGGCATGTGCAAGGTACATGAGTGAATGTGTTTTTATTTTTATTGTTTTTTTGTATTCTTGAAATGTTTACTATTATGTGTTTGATGTTTGCTGTATATATTGTGTGTTTTTGGTCAGGACCCCCTCGAAAACGAGATGGTACATCTCAAGGGGTTTTTATCCTGGAAATAAATAAATTTCTCACAATCTGTGATCAGAGGAATTATTAATAATAATAATAATACATTTTATTTCTATAGCGCTTTTCAGGACACTTGAAGACACTTTACAGTCAAACCAGAAGTTATGTATATTAAAAACAGATAAAATGCATAACTGGCAAAATAAATGAAATGTAGATAAAAACATGCAGTGTAGAAATCCATTAGAGCGTATAACCATATAAATAACAAACATCAGCAGGTGCAGTATAACATTATTAGAGGTTAAAAGCTAGTCCAAAGAATCAACATTTATGATCTGAGGTGCAGATCAATAATCACAGGCTGCTTCAAACCAGCGAGGACAAATCAGATCCAGCTCCTCTGAACACTTGTCGAGTGAGATGAAACTTTACTGCAAGTTGGAGACACAGTTCACTCCTTGTTGAGTCACATGTGGCTGAAATCTTCCTCTACTGGTGCTTAGAAAGCACGTGGCGCCACCTGGTGCTGCAATAGTGAACTGCAGAATGTCAGCTGGAACCATAGACTGTATATAAAAAGGTTGTAACACAAAACATTTTAAACGCCCCGTCACCCTCCCTACAGAACATTAGAGAGTGAACTGCTGCCATTTGTAGTAAATAAATGTGGGTACTTGGTATAAAAGTTTGAGAACATACCCGGTCTCCCCTATATTTCTGATCAGGCATCGATAAATAGAGTCTGGTGTTATCAACATCATAACACAGCAGTGACGTGGAAATCACACTGATTTTAAGAGATAAAGTCATTGTTCTAATGAGCTTTATGTGTGTCTTTCTCAGGAGGATTGAATAATATATTGGATTATTAATAAGTAAAGTTTTTAATATTTATTTTGGATGAATTATTGATTTGTTTGATTTGTGTTTCCTCTCCAGGTGAAAGTGTGCGAGCTGATGTGGATGTGAGTTCAGCAGCATGAGTCAGTGTGAGGACAAAGAGGAGGGAGACCCTCAGAGAGAGATCGAACATGAGAGGTGAGAGAGGATTTTCAGTCAGCACAGTTTGAAGTCAGCATGGCAGCAGGGTTTCATCATTAATGCACTTTGTTGGCATAATGCAGCTTCTTACAGCAAACAGTCAAATAACTTGTCTTATATAGAAAATGTGTTGACAAAGACAGAGATCTGTGGGGAAGTGATTCATCATCAAACATGGGGTACGATGAGGATTAACAGTGAGAGAGATTCTCATTATGGAGTCTTGGCTCCACATAGAGGAACATGTCAGATTACATTAGTCCTGGAGGCCTTACAGTGTTTTTATTCTCCCACAAAGACAAGGAATGAATGAACAGGATGAGCAGAGAGCTGACGACATTCAGTGTGAAGAGCTTCAGACTTTATTGAACTTTGCTCTGTTGGTCATTTTGTTGTTGATAGCTGCTAGTTTCTCCAGCAGCTTCTGTGGCCGAAGACTAAAAACTGAACTTCCTCTCTGTCTAACAGGAACATTCCTGGAGCGGATGAACCTGAACCTGAACCTGAACCCAGCTGTGTGTCCCTCAAAAGTGACGTGTCCATGGAGCCACCACTATATTTCAAAGGAAGAGAGTAAGTCAACATCAAGTTACTTTCTAATATGAGCAACATTACAGAACATCTGAAAGGACAGATTCGTCCCGACGAGCAGTAACATCTTATTAACACTGTCAGAAAGGAAATAATTCTACAATGAAACGCAGTCTGATCTTTAGAGAGTAGAGTAACCTTGGCGTTGACAGGAGGATCGGTCTAGGGCTGAAACGATTTATTATCAAAATTCTAATAATTCGACTACTTAAAAGCATCAACACATTCTTTGCATCGATGCTTCATTTAATCCACATAACTATATAGCACACTGTTTCACAGGGACATTTATTACTGTGGGGCATCGCACATATGCTGTGATCAAGTTAAGGTGACGTGATTTGATGGCGCTCTTTGCAAAGTGGAGCAAGAGAGAAAATGGCGCGAGACAAAGAAGAGACTGGCCAGATAAAAACACAGAGTGTCTAAAATAAGAAATAATTTCAAGCTAAAAGAAAATAACTCTGTAATGTTACAGTCTGTCCACCGTAAAATGAAACTAACGTACTGTAACAGCATGACTGAAATTCTTCAGCATCTGATCAGAAAGCACCCGGTCTGGCATCAAGTCCACGCAGCGGACCCCAAACAAAGTAACAGTAACTTTAGCATTGAACTGAAATCATGACTGATTGTTGAGTTGAAGGGTCTCTAAAGTAAGCCGCAGTCTTCAGCTGTATATGTACACATGTGCGTTTAATGTTCTCCGCCTGGTTGGGCCGTGAGTTTGTGTTGTAACGTCACAGTCATGACTAACACAGCTGATCCCGGTAACGAAGGGGGGCGGCAAGCAAAAGTTCTTCTTGTTAGATTAATCAATAAAATAATCTGTAGAATACTCGATTACTAAAATCATCGTTAGCTGCAGCCCAAGATCAGTCAGTGGACTCTGGCGTGCTGGTTGCTATGGAAACCGAGCGCTCCCAGACTCTGAGCTGCTCCCGTCTGCAGCTAAACTAAATGAAACGTTTTCAGTGAACGCTGGTTTAACAGTGAAGTAACATGAGCTACCAGTGGACACTGCAGCAGATACGAGTCTCGTCTGTTTGTGCAGCGCTTGTTTCACTGCAGCTGTCCAAAGACTAGATGTCCACAGAGGCACTTTGTGATGTCACTTAGACACAAAGATCACTTTCATTAAGGACCACAAAAGCACAAGTTCCCCAGGTCCAGGCTACAGCGGTGCATGTTCTGAATGTGTCCAGTGAGTTTTACAGCCAGCTCCTGCCTCACTTTCCACTTTGGCTGAAGTTCATTCTGTGTATTTCACAACATTAGAATTCATGAAACATCTCTGAACAAACTCTTCAGCTTCAGTCAGAGTTTGAAATCAACATGACGGCAGATCCTCAGGTTGAAAGAAATGGGTTTTACAGTTTTTGTCATTAAGTTGATCATTTTGTTGTTGATAGCTGCTAGTTTCTCCAGCAGCTTCTGTGGCTGAAGACTAAAAACTGAACTTCCTCTCTGTCTAACAGGAACATTCCTGGAGCGGATGAATCTGAACCAGGACCTGAACCCAGCTGTGTGTCCCTCAAAAGCAACAAGTCCATTGACCCACCACTATTTTTCAAAGGAAGAAAGTAAGTCAACATCAAGTTACTTTCTAATATGAGCAACATTTGGAAGAACAGATTCGTCCATGTCTCTTGCACAGGGAACCCGCAGGGCCTTAAAAGTCCTACAAAAGTCTTAAATTTAATTTTCTAACAATAAAGCCTTAGAAGTATTAAATTTCATTTACAAAGGTCTTAATTTTTTTCTTGTCCTTTCATAGTTAAATAAATGCAGTAACATCTTAAATAAATACTTTTTTTGTCTGTATGTAACTTTAGAATTTACTCCGTTTGGTGTGACTTGGATGTTATACTGCAGTACAGATAACGTTATTGTTTACGTCAGTCTTACTTTCTTAGCGCAGTTCTTAGCTTTAATCTGGAGTGTTCGCTGTGCACGAGCTCTGCCATCCAAGTCATTTGTTAGGAAAGGAAACAAAAGTTTAATGTTAGCTGGTCGGCTCAGCTGGTCGAATGAGCAAGTGTCTGACATCACTTTCATTAAGGACCACAAAAGCACAAGTTCCCCAGGTCCAGGCTACAGCGGTGCATGTTCTGAATGTGTCCAGTGAGTTTTACAGCCAGCTCCTGCCTCACTTTCCACTTTGGCTGAAGTTCATTCTGTGTATTTCACAACATTAGAATTCATGAAACATCTCTGAACAAACTCTTCAGCTTCAGTCAGAGTTTGAAATCAACATGACGGCAGATCCTCAGGTTGAAAGAAATGGGTTTTACAGTTTTTGTCATTAAGTTGATCATTTTGTTGTTGATAGCTGCTAGTTTCTCCAGCAGCTTCTGTGGCTGAAGACTAAAAACTGAACTTCCTCTCTGTCTAACAGGAACATTCCTGGAGCAGATGAATCTGAACCAGGACCTGAACCCAGCTGTGTGTCCCTCAAAAGCAACAGGTCCATTGACCCACCACTATATTTCAAAGGAAGAGAGTAAGTCAACATCAAGTTACTTTCTAATATGAGCAACATTTGGAAGAACAGATTCGTCCATGTCTCTTGCACAGGGAACCCGCAGGGCCTTAAAAGTCCTACAAAAGTCTTAAATTTAATTTTCTAACAATAAAGCCTTAGAAGTATTAAATTTCATTTACAAAGGTCTTAATTTTTTTCTTGTCCTTTCATAGTTAAATAAATGCAGTAACATCTTAAATAAATACTTTTTTTGTCTGTATGTAACTTTAGAATTTACTCCGTTTGGTGTGACTTGGATGTTATACTGCAGTACAGATAACGTTATTGTTTACGTCAGTCTTACTTTCTTAGCGCAGTTCTTAGCTTTAATCTGGAGTGTTCGCTGTGCACGAGCTCTGCCATCCATGTCATTTGTTAGGAAAGGAAACAAAAGTTTAATGTTAGCTGGTCGGCTCAGCTGGTCGAATGAGCAAGTGTCTGAAGGCCAGAGATACGGACATGTTGGGGGACGAGGCTGAGTGCAGCGGTGCTGATGTTGGCACAACAGGCGGCTCGGCGTGCGAGTGAGTCACACTGTGGCGAGCGCTAATGAAACAGCGGAGCCGGAAGACCCGCTGCAGGTTCCCGGTCAGTGAATGTTACAACAGCAACGGAGAGACAGGTGTGTTTGAGACGAGGACAGTGTCTGTGTGCTGTTGTAGGGCAACGTTATGTGAATGGAAACCTCCAACATGCTCACGCACATTAAACCTACATCACCCAGATGTGCCGATCACCGGGACGAGGAAAAAACAAACCGGGGCCCAACTCCTTGTCCCGCTGCTTTCAAGCCAGTACTATATAATACTTTATTTCAAGCAGCCTTTAGATGCAAAAACAGAACAGGATGAAGAACCTCTGAAGGAAAATGGTGTAAAAATCTTTTCTTGTCTAGTTCTGGTGAACTCAATATTGTGAATCGTGCAGGTGAGCTAAGTGTATCGACACACCCCTCATCTGAACCCCTGTGTCCCCACCACTTGATTCACTTAATGTAATCAGAGTACAAACACACCCCAAAAGCTTTAGATAGATATTTATTTAGTCCTTGCAGAAACTCACTTTGTGTCATACAGCAAATAAACAACATCAACAGACCAACAACCAGAAAACTGCTTTGCCAACACAAACATACAAGCTACACTGAGGTGCAGCTCCAAGATTCAGCTCTGTTTTATTATCTCAGTGTTTGTTAAGAAATCCGATACTAGTAGGTACAAATGACCGGTTGGTTCGGAGCGATGGCACCATGTACCGTCTGCCTGATGGTAACAGCTCATACTCGCCAAAGGGGATGTGATGCATCTCTAATAATCGCCTGTCCCTTCCTCACCAATCGGGACTCGCAGGACGTCGTCATGTGGCCCGAAATACAGAAGAAAACTGGGAGAAGATAAGGAAGGTTTGGATTTGGCCCGCGGGCCATTTACGTTGGCTGTATCCGTGCCTTAAGTTGTTCAACATGTTCAACTTCTCACAGAGCCGACATGCTTGTCAGTCACTTTTCCTCAACCGACCAATCACAGCCTGGACATTAAAAAAAGTCTTGAGGTGCCGATATGTGCTGCTTCTAGCTGCCTCCTGTAGAGCAACACGCTCCCCTTGTTCTGTTTTACACCTGTTTTCCTTGTTATTGTTAGAAATATTGTTTAACTTTGTTCAAGTTGAGAAATACACATTTCAAAATATCAGTATTTTGCGCATTCCTTGATAAGTAAGCGAGCAGACTCATAGCACCATGTGTTCCATTATAATCGATTCACAAATAATCGCAATATGACTTTTTCTCCAAATCGTGCAGCCCTATGAGGTGGTATGAAAAAGGTCTTAAAATGTCTTAAATTTAACTAACCCTGCTTACACCTGTCCAAAGACTTGATGTCCACAGGGACACTTTGAAAAAGCACTTTCATTAAGAAGGAAAACAAAAGTAAAGGTTACTGTTTCAGACCTCAGTGGGAGCTACAGCGCTGCATGTTCTGCGCTGCAGTAGTTTTCCAGCCAACTCATTTTCCACGTTGCCTGAACTGAAGTTTGTTCAGTTTATTTTACAACATTATAATTAATGAAAATGACCGATATGGGTTTTTGGGGGCTGATGCCGATATTAAAGTGAAAAAGAGCCGATATTTAGATTTAGAGAATGATTTGGATAGTAGACCCCATTACTGTATAAACTCCACTTAGAACAGGCTGATATTGAAAGCTGGTATGTATGTGGGCTTTAAAACCTTTTCCTAAATGGATTATGTTAATAAAGTCGATTTACAGTCTCAAAAAGTGAACGTGTAAACAATTGCACATCAATGAATATTTGTTGCAGGAACTTTTTCAGCAGCCTGTAAACAGAGAGAGAGAATAAGCATGTGTATTTTTGTTTTTGAAAACATGTGGTCTATTAAGATAAACACATAAAATGTTTAGCTTGTAACGTTACATGACTTTAGAGAATATATCAAAGTGATGAACGAGAGACAAATGTGTGTAGTTCACAAGAACTGTCCACATTTGGTGGTTCACTTCTTACCGGGGTAGATCTCCATGGTAACTTATGCTGAACGGCTAACCTGCGATATAATCCTACAGAGACTGATTAAAAGCCTTCGGTTACTGTTGCCTACAGGTTTTTACAGCAGGATAAGCCTACTTGCTGCTTTGAAAAGTGTTTGATATTTTTTATTTGCTTCCAGTTTGTTTCTCACACACCCTGACGCAGCCGTTAAAATAAATAGGTTTTATTTTTCTCATGTGAGGCTAAATATTATGAGCAGTTTGGTAGGGATATTGAAATACTACATTTTAATATGAATGTAGGCCATCTATTGTAGGTTAATATAGCTTTCTTAGGCCTACTATAGAGACTGTAGTCATGTTGTGAGTTTCCAGTCACCTAAATGTTGAGATTCAGTCTTTCAAACATTATCTGAGCACATTTTATGGCATGAATGGAGTTTTTGTTTCATTGCTTTATGAAGTTAATTTAGAACAATGTTTGGACACTTTTGAGTGAGTTAAATAAATTAATCTCATTTTTGACAACTTTGTTAAAGTGAGGGGGAACGACCACTTATTCAGTCTTTTACTGTGGAAACGCCGACACACAGGCGAGCTGAAAGAATGTGGCTGATATTTTCATACAGCTCATGAGAACACTTTTTATCAACGCAATATTATGGCTACGCCTATTAATTTAGGCGTTCACACTGGCGTGCTACTGTCGTATTTCTGTAGTGTTACAGTTTAATCCTCTTTCATAAAATATGACGCTCTGCTGCCAGTGGACTTGTTCATGTCTGATTGGTCATCTGCTGCTAACACAGCCTCTTTTATGTGAACGCGCTCACGGCTGGATTGGGAAACCCTGGGTTGACTTACTGAGTTGATAACCAGCTTCGTGTTACCGTTTATCCCGATCGCGATTGTTAGGGTTAGTTAAACCAGATAACGAAAACATATCCTGGGTATGTTGGACTCACTTCGTGGTACAGGCCCCTGGTCGCCCTCCTGTAGGCAAAATATGCAACACCCATGATATGAGTGAAGGATCTGACTCGAGGTTTCTTTTTAATTGTCATATTTCTGCCATTATAAACGGCCGATGCTGATTAAATGCAATTAGCTCATATCAGCTGATGTTATCGGCTCTACTCTGAACACATTCTTCAGTTTCAGCGTGCTGATATTATCGTTTGATATGAGCTAATTGTAGGTATCAGCGTTTATAACAACCAATTAATGACAATTTAACCAAAACAGAGTTGTATCCTTCACTCATGTCATGAGTGTTGCATAGTTTGGCCACCAGAGGACGCTCTGCAATTCCCCTGCTAACAACACTGCTGCACCACAAAACTAAACAAACCTTTACCTCGTGTTTATCTCTGTGTGGACAGACATAATGAGACTAATTCTTCATGATTCCTCCAGAGTCGACCAGGAGAGTTCAGAGGTTCCCATTGGTCAGTCTGCCCAGCAGCATCAAACACACCTGGACTCCATATTTATGGTCTGTACATGTACAACAACTCATTTTCCATCTATTCTGTTCACAATAATCTCCAGGCTGCAGTTTTTAGACCAGTGGATTGTCAGTCTGTCCAACATGGATCTGATGTTTGGTTCTGTGATTTTAGGTTGATTGTGTCATTCATATAATTTTCTGTTCCAGCTGCTGGAGGAGAAAATGAAAACCTTTATGAATAATGAACTGAAGAAGTTCAAGAAGGCTCTGAGTTCAGATGACCAATGCTTAGAGAGTCTGCGGGAGGATGAGGAAGTGTTTTTTCTGAAGACCACACTGTGCTTCTTGAGGAAAATGAAGCAGGACGAGCTGGCTGACAGTCTGCAGAGCAGTAAGAGGATTTCTCTAAAGATTTAACCTGCTGGATAAACAGGACATTTACTGATGTCTCATGAGATGGAGGGAAATATGTTCAAATACTAATTCTTTAGGAAATGGTGAAATATTGGCTTTATCTTAAGGTTACTGATATTTTTTGTTGTGTGTTCATTCAGGAACTCCCTCTTCAGTTTGTCAGCCTAAACTTAAATCTAACCTGAAGAAGAAGTTCCAGTGTGTGTTTGAGGGGATTGCTAAAGCAGGAAACCCAACCCTTCTGAACCAGATCTACACAGAGCTCTACATCACAGAGGGAGGGACTGCAGAGGTCAATGATGAACATGAGGTCAGACAGATTGAAACAGCATCCAGGAAACCAGACAGACCAGAAACAACCATCAGACAAGAAGACATCTTTAAACCCTCACCTGGAAAGGATCGACCAATCAGAACAGTGATGACAAAGGGAGTGGCTGGCATTGGGAAAACAGTCTTAACACAGAAGTTCACTCTGGACTGGGCTGAAGACAAAGCCAACCAGGACATACAGTTCACATTTCCATTCACTTTCAGAGAGCTGAATGTGCTGAAAGAGGAAAAGTACAGCTTGGTGGAACTTGTTCATCACTTCTTCACTGAAACCAAAGCAGCAGGAATCTGCAGGTTTGAAGAGTTCCAGGTTGTGTTCATCTTTGACGGTCTGGATGAGTGTCGACTTCCTCTGGACTTCCACAACACTAAAATCCTGACTGATGTTACAGAGTCCACCTCAGTGGATGTGCTGCTGACAAACCTCATCAGGGGGAACCTGCTTCCCTCTGCTCGCCTCTGGATAACCACACGACCTGCAGCAGCCAATCAGATCCCTCCTGGGTGTGTTGACATGGTGACAGAGGTCAGAGGGTTCACTGACCCACAGAAGGAGGAGTACTTCAGGAAGAGGTTCAGAGATGAGGAGCAGGCCGGCAGAATCATCTCCCACATCAAGACATCACGAAGCCTCCACATCATGTGCCACATCCCAGTCTTCTGCTGGATCACTGCTACAGTTCTGGAGGAGGTGTTGAAGACCAGAGAGGGAGGAGAGCTGCCCAAGACCCTGACTGAGATGTACATCCACTTCCTGGTGGTTCAGTCCAAAGTGAAGAACATCAAGTATCATGGAGGAGCTGAGACAGATCCACACTGGAGTCCAGAGAGCAGGAAGATGATTGAGTCTCTGGGAAAACTGGCTTTTGAGCAGCTGCAGAAAGGAAACCTGATCTTCTATGAATCAGACCTGACAGAGTGTGGCATCGATATCAGAGCAGCCTCAGTGTACTCAGGAGTGTTCACACAGATCTTTAAAGAGGAGAGAGGGCTGTACCAGGACAAGGTCTTCTGCTTCGTCCATCTGAGCGTTCAGGAGTTTCTGGCTGCTCTTCATGTCCATCTGACCTTCATCAACTCTGGTGTCAATCTGCTGGCAGAAGAACAATCATGGTCTAAATTAAGAAAATTATTTGGAGGCAACCACAGTTCTACCAGAGTGCAGTGGACCAGGCCTTACAGAGTCCAAATGGACACCTGGACTTGTTCCTCCGCTTCCTCCTGGGACTTTCACTGCAGACCAATCAGACTCTCCTACGAGGCCTGCTGACACAGACAGGAAGTAGCTCAGAGACCAAACGGGTAACAGTTGAGTACATCAAGAAGAAGATCGAAGAGATTCCCTCTGCAGAGAGAAGCATCAATCTGTTCCACTGTCTGAATGAACTGAATGATCGTTCTCTAGTGGAGCAGATCCAACAGTCCCTGAGTTCAGGAAGACTCTCCACAGATAAACTCTCTCCTGCTCAGTGGTCAGCTCTGGTCTTCATCTTACTGTCTTCAGAAAAAGATCTGGACGTGTTTGACCTGAAGAAATTCTCTGCTTCAGAGGAGGCTCTTCTGAGGCTGCTGGCAGTGGTCAGAGCCTCCAAGAAAGTTCTGTAAGTGAGATTTATTCATCAATAAATACTCTGCTATCTTTCAACAGGAGGAAAAAATAAATACCTTATTTATTTAGTTAGTGATGTCTCTCCAGCCTGAGTCTGTATAACCACTCAGATAGTAGCTGTGATCATGTGTAGCTTGCATTTTGTTGTAATTCAGATATTGTTCAGAATGAAATATGAACTATATATAGCCGAATCAGAATTGTCAAGTCCTGCCTATAGTCGAATCATGTACGTGCTTGTGCAGGGTGATTGTGAGCAGCGAGGGTTACACACGGTTTAATCTTGAGAAGCTGCAGAGCTGCAGTCTCTATTTAATAGTCACTGTAACTTACACTCTAAACTACAAATAAACTGAGGCTTATTGTTGATCATTTTCTCTCTGCTCGCCTGCTATTCACCGGTCCTGTGCAGAGTTTTGCGTGCCACACATCGCGCTTCCTCGCGGTAATGTCGTGTAAAAATTCAAGACTTGGGCCAGATAAGAAAGCTTGAACTTTTACCAACATTTTTATTATCAACAAAAATAGACACCAATTAGAATACAAAAGTTCCACCGGAGTGTTTTAGAGATCGGTGCAAAATAGAGTCCCATTCTGTTACCAGGACAGAGACCCGAGTCGACATGAAAACCATGTAACAACCTCCTTCTGGACCTCCTTTTATAGCTCTGTTTCTTGGCTTCACATCATCTCTTGGCTCTCTTTCCTACTGCACCTGAGTCTGGGAAAGTCCAAGATTTTCACGTGCCTAAACATTTGGTGGGAAAGTCCCTGACTGCCTGCTCCTCCTCTCTGTGTCCTCTGCATGCTCTCTGCTTGATCATGCCATTTCATCCATAACCTGACTTTTATGGAATAAACTGGTGTTGTTTGTGCTCTGTGCTAGAAACAGGACATTCTTACTGTGATGGACTGTACGTTTTGTAATACAATTTGCACAAAATCTGCTTCTATATTTTCCTTTGCAGGTGTTTTTGATGCTGCCTCACTGTGCTCCCTCCCTTTTCTCCCAAAGCACACACACTCAGAGCTGTAGAGTTTTAACACTGTGATCTAACTTTACACTATAAAATAACACTTTAAATGATGACAGTGTAGACCACCATTGCTCTAGTAATTAATGATAACAATTTAGGCTATAATGCTCCAAAATAATTCCCAACAGCGGCTCCATTTCAAGTAACTGTCTAAAACTGATATAATAATCTTTGTGTGGTTCATCAATGGTGATAAATGATCCGAACGTCCCGTGAGGTGCCGACAACTCTGCACAACACCAGTAAAGCCAATAAATCAGCCCTAGTTCCTCCTCTGCCACTACACACATGCGCACTGACTCCTCTTCTTTGAGAGCTGGGGTTACAGTTCCACTGGTCGTCTGTTTATTCCTCATTCAGTCAAGATTAGTTGCCACATCTCCAACATGTTCAAAGTCAAACAGCAAAGATTTTAACATGTGCTGAGAAGAGATTATATACAGTGTAGTTTTGAGACTCAACATTTTAAAACAAATGGTATTTCCTCTCCAGACTGAGTGGCTGTAACTTCTCAGAGAGAAGCTGTGAAGCTCTGTCCTCAGTTCTCAGCTCCCAGTCCTCCAGTCTGAGAGAGCTGGACCTGAGTAACAACAACCTGCCGGATTCAGGAGTGAAGCTGCTGTCTGCAGGACTGAGGAGTCCACACTGTAAACTGGAAACGCTCAGGTCAGATAAAGTTACAGTTTGTCTTAAACTATTTAAGTTATTTCTGTAAATATCAAGCTCCATTTAAACATCTTTTCATTTCACAGAACAAAAAATCTTTGAATTTTCTAATGTATTTTGTTGTAATTCAGATTAACATACAGCACGAAGAAAGAAATCTGGCTGAGATGGGAAACCTCATTTATGTTTAATAATATACAATTTTTGATCATTGCAGGTTTATTTATTACTGGTACAAAGATAGTTAATTCTCATATCTACAACATGTTTAGAGTAAAACAACAAAGATCTTAACACTTGCTGAAAAGATATTGTATCAGCAAAAGTCCAAACTCAGTGTTTTAAAACAAATGTTTGTTGTCTTGTTGGTCTCGATTATTTCCTGTCCAGACTGAGTGGCTGTAACTTCTCAGAGAGAAGCTGTGAAGCTCTGTCCTCAGTTCTCAGCTCCCAGTCCTCCAGTCTGAGAGAGCTGGACCTGAGTAACAACAACCTGCAGGATTCAGGAGTGAAGCTGATGTGTGCTGGACTAAAGAGTCCACATTGTACTTTGGAAACGCTCAGGTCAGGATTGATTAACTCACTCAATTGATGGCTATTTAAAATCTGATTCACATAAGTGGATAAACGGCTAACTTGTGTAGGATTGTCTGCTAATATGACTTGTCAAGGACCTTAACCTGAACTTTGGCAGTTGTTTCTAGACTCAGAGAATTACTTTACATTAAAATTTCTAGTGATTTTCTGTTGTTTGCTGTTTATATTAAATGCCACAAATTATTTTAAAGATTTGTTTAAAATTTTCATCTGGAACAAAAATGTACCTGAACAAAAAACTAACAAACAGAAAAACTTTACCGCCTCTTGTTCACAGAGGGTTCATGTTTGTGTCGTTTTGTGTGTTTCCAGACTGTCAGGCTGTCTGATCACAGAGGAAGGTTGTGCTTCTCTGGCCTCAGCTCTCCCCTCCCATCTGAGAGAGCTGGACCTGAGCTACAATCATCCAGGAGACTCAGGAGTGAAGCTGCTGTCTGCTAAACAGGAGGATCCACACTGCAGACTGGACACTCTCAGGTATGAAGAGGCCTGCTGCAGCCACAGACTGTCTGATAGAGGAGGTCTTTTTGGTTAATGTTGGATATGAGTTGTAACGGCTAAGGCCAGGAATCCACTGACTCCTGCTGCACCAGCCACAGCAGCTGCATCTGTGGAGGTCAAAAACTAGTTGGCCTTTCCCTCGGGCAACACCTGTGCCTGGTTGCACCTGCCCTCCTAAGTAGATGAGCCCCAATTAGATATGCCGGCACTATGGTACCACCTACTGGCCAAACGGTGACGTACAACATTAAAATGGCTCCTACATGAGTGTTGATATGATCATATGAACAATCACACATGTAGGAAGCCTTTTTCTTTTGCTCAGAAGAGAAACACTAACTAAACATAAAACGGAAATATTTTTGTAGGAGATCTCCAAGGAGAACATCTCCAGGAATGAACATGATAATTGTCTGGTAATAATATGTAATAATAACAATATAATAACTGTCATTTTGAGAAATAACCTTGTTTGCCCTCTTACCCGGGATCGAATCACTTTCATCTCTTTTACTTAAAGTTATATTCACCAGATAGAAGATAAAAGAAGAGTGTGTGTGTGTGATAGACAGTGTGTCTTTGTTCTCAGCTGTATGGCTGGTGTGCACAAGCCTGGATACAGGTGTAGAACAAAGAAAGCATGTGCAGTGGGAACGTTAAGTTTCTTTCTGCAAGTGTGGCGTTGGCTGAGAACACGATAACCTCAAGTTAAAGGGTCACAGGAATAAATCTCAGTGAAAAATGTGCATTGATCAAAAGCTACACAGTCCTGTGTTTAGCCAAGTAAAGTTACAGTTAAGCTATGAGAGGCTATAATCCGCAGTCAAGACTAGTTCACACTACACAATTTAAAGCCCGAACTCAGACAGTTGGGTTGTGACTGGGGGCAAATCAGCCATCGATCAGTGGCATACAGATATCTAGCAATCTAAATAGAGGGCTTGACAATAACGGTGGCCCAATGGCCCGGTGGCCCGGGGCCAGGAAAAAGTCGAGACAGTTGAACTAGCAACTCACTGGCCTGATCAAAACATTGTTATTTCCTTTTTTTAAAGAGGTGGTATTATGCTTTTTGGCTTTTCCCCTCTCCATCATTGAGTTATATTCTTTTTTGTGCATGTAACAGGTTTGCAAAGTAAAAAAGCCCAAAGTCCAGCCCAAAGGGAGTTCCCATCTCCCACAGAAAACTCTGCTCTGAACGCTTGAAAACAGCTCGTTTGTAGTCCAGCCCTTGACGTCACAATGAAAACGCGTCATAAAGCTCGCCAAGCGGCTAGCGGGGTCAGACACGCCCTCAAACCAAGCTAGTCTGAGCGGGAGGCCCTTTGGCTCCACTCGCCTTTGTTTGGTTTTCCATTGTAGAAATGTTGCACCTGTACCTGCTTCCAGGTACTTTTTTTCATATCTCCTCCGTCGAGGTTCCAAGCGAGCTGAGGGAAACTAAAATGTAACGTGAAAACACGACTAAGAATATTCACTATTCACTGCATCATCATTGCTGCGCCAGACAGAGGCAGCAACAGGAAGTTTTATATTTTGCTGTTTCGTACTTTATTTCATCCACTTCTGAGAAGTTTTGAGGTGAAATCAGCTGTGTAGATTTTGAATATTGACAGTTTTACGAGAAGTGATGGCGGAACAAAAATGCTTGAATATTTTGGGAGTTGAGGAGCTCCGCGAGTGGCGGCGGGGGAAGCCTGCTGTGACCCGCGGGAGGAGCGCGTGAGGCCGGCCAGCCGCCCAATCACAGAGCCCTCTGCTCCCGCCGTCACACAGACCGCTGCAGCAACAACGGCAGAGAAAACACAGCTGGAAGCTTTTCATACCGCTTATCTGTCTTTACATCCTGAGGAAGGTTGAAACGGTTTAACTTAAAGAGAAAGCTGTGTGGATCGCTGGTGTGTGTGTCGCATTGAACATTACGTCGCGGCAGGTGTGTGTGGCGTCGCTATGACGACAAGCTACGTACTATCTCTGGGTACTATCTGCAATGGAAAACGGAGTAGAGTCGAGTCGAGTAGAGTCGAGCAGAGTCGAGTAGAGTCCAGTCTATCGATTTGCGCTATGGTAGCATTTTTCGGCGAGGCAGCATAGATCGTCAGAACACTGGTGTCGTGCCGAAAAGTGATCGTCTGCCGAAAAGTGATGTTGGTAGGCCTATGTGTAATATCTTTGTTTATATTTGGAAAACAGGCTGTAGCCTAATTAACATGACTTACTGCCAACTTAGATATAAAATGAAGATAATTTTGCAGTTATCCTATTTTACTTGCTGTGTAGACCTACCAACCAATCCACTCTTTTTACCTGTTACAATACCTTTAAATGGCCAATACAACCCAAAAAATGCAGTAGGCTATTTCACTTGTCAGAAAGTGATTGAAGGGACTGGACAATACAGCTCCAGCAGACGGCAATCAGTTTTCGGCAACAGTTCAACGTTTAGTCCTGATGGTGAGATGTGGAACAATGATGTTGTGGACTTGAGAGTAACTTCTACCATCTGCTAGGTTAGGGTCTCAGTCTGAAGCGGCTTCGATTTGGATCAAACTACCTTGTTTCTTACGACCCGCCCTTCTCTGCTTCTGATTGGCTAGTAGTCCTTACCTGGGAACTGCGCATGTGCAACTCCCAACAAAGATTTTGTACAAGTAAGATGCATCACTCTGTAGCTCAAGAGAGGAGTGTCCAACACACAGGGTGAAAAGAGGAGCTGCAGCAATGTGCAGTATGAGGAAAATATGGTGTGTTTTGAAAATATAAGCATGTAAACCTGTTCTGGTACAACCCCTAATTAAGATTTTGAACCTGAAAATGAGCAGAATACCACATCTTTTAAAGTTAGAAACTTAACATCCTGCAGTTGTTTTGCAGCTCATGGCGCGCACCGTTATCCAATCCACCGTTGTAGTTGCGTGAAAAGTGGTCAAATGTTATTTCTCTAATCTTCTTAATCAAGCAGCAACCTCTGGGTCTGAAAGTGAAACCATGCAGAGGGAACTTAAACCTGCATTCTCTCTAACAGCCAGCAGGGGCGAGTCCACTGATTGCAAAAAGAAGTCCGTTTCCATTAGAAATAAAAAGTTGC
>NW_024040040.1:4642426-4691383 GCF_014851395.1 Micropterus salmoides
TTTTTTAATATTATAATGATATGAAAGAAGGGAAAGCAAATAATTCTTAGTATTTGTGTAGCTATAACCAGCTAATGTTTGGTATTTTTACTTTGTAAATGACTAAAACTATTAATTTATTATCTAAGTTAGAATTAAATTTCCTGCTGATCAAAATTGGATTTTTTTCAGACCTAGCTACCTCATTAAATAAATATAGACATATTTATAAGCATTCCATTTTGTCCTCAAGTTGTCAATAGATGTTTACCATTATTCTCATATCCAGTTTCCTGCACATAAACATTAATATCTAATATCTATTAATTGCGGTACAAGACAAGCCTGTCATTTCTTGAAATGTTCCTTGGCATTTTACCCTTCATGTTTTTTCCTTTGTTAACCTTTAGAACAACAATAAAGGAGATGGAGTAAACACAGAAGATGACACGAGGAATGCATCCACGGTGAAGATGAAGAGGATGAAGGGTAGACAATGAAGACTTTTCCACAACTGGGCTGTTGGGTACTGATATTCAAGAGGTAAATACATAATTACACAGTTTTAGCCCCACTGGTTATTATGTGTTCTTTCCAACCTATTGCTCCAAGGCGACAATGCTGGGCCGACTGCAAATTGGTGAGCACATTCATGCTTCTCAGAGGATGTACCCTGTCAACTATGTTGACATTATTACTTTTTGTCCAGTGCCACCCTAACTCCATTCTCCCACTCCTGGCATTCTCCTAATATGCACCAAGCCAGTGGCAGCAGAGGACCTGCACAAATTCAATGAGATTATTTTATTCATCAAATTATTTTTTTCTCTTTCCCTTGTTAACTTTTAGAACGACAGTGAGGATGACCAAATAAACACAGAAGATGACTTGAATTTTGCTTCCAACAGTGAAAACAAAGATTATGAAGTGGACAATGAAAACTCCTCCACAAGTACCTGTTGGATACTGACATTGAAGAGGTAAATACACAAATGTGCACTGCACAGTTTTTATCTTTACTAAATAAATGCCTACCCTTTAAATTAAGTCTTTCAAGTCATCTTTTTACGTTGTTAACCTGCAGAACGAGCATGAACTATCAGATTCCAAAGCAAACATGCTTGATGCTGCAAGGAGTGAAGATGAAAACGATGTGGACAGTGAAGATTTGATGGAGGGCAACACTAGTGGAGAAAACACATCTGAATTTTCTGAGGTATGTAGTAAGTGGTTCAATGACATGGTGTTAGTAGTTAGTGTATAGCTTATGTAAAAAAGTCCGGTTCATGAAATGAGTGCATTAAAAGTCAATATAAATAGCTATGGGCTAGCTATTTCCCATGGATAGATAGAAAGCTATTTGCTGTGTCTAAATCACCTGGGGAAATCGCAGTGCGTTGCCTAGAAATCATGTTTTAGGATTTTGTTACATTATTTGACACCTAATTTTATAGTTGTGTGAGGTAGAGTTGAGGAACCAGGAAGTGCAAGGCTCTCTATTCTATTTTAAATATAACACTGTGTGTAAATGTGGAATTCAGTAGGGCTGGTTCCAAATACTCGACCGTTCGACATTTGATTTTCAATTTTGAGATTCGATTGTTGAGTTTTTTTCCACGCGCCTGATCTCCACTGACAGCAGTGAATGTAACACTCCAGTTCACATCAAAGGGAAAACAATGAAGCCCTTAGCTTTGTGGAGCACTTTAAACTGAGTGATGACAGCAGTTGTATGGAAGAGAACTAGTAATGATATTTCGCCACCATTAGGACTGATGTCACATCATGTATGGGTAATTAGGCTCTACAAAAGTTTAACGTATAGGTACACACACAGATAGCTAAGAGGGCTGGTCAATAAAACTATAGTTATCGCAATGTACTTTTTTCAATAACAATATAACAAATGTTCATTTTGTTTACTTAAATCATAAACGAATTAGGACTTAGGACTTTATTAAGATGTTTATTTTGTTAAAGAAAAAGGACTGAGCTTTGAGCTTTGGTTGTTTGTCTATGTGTGGCCCTGCGATGGACTGGCGACCTGTCCAGGTGGACCCCGCCTTTCGCCCAATGTCAGCGGGGATTGGCTTCCCCTTGTGACCCTGTACGCAGGATAAGTGGTTGATGATGGATGGATGGTTCTACCTCAGAATTGTGAACTGATCCACTGTCTGGCCTCGTGTTGACCATAAAGAAGAGTTTAAACCACAATTAACCATTAGGTTTCTTCAACTTTCACTCAGGAGCACAAATCAAAAGAAACAACGATTTGATACTTACCGTGATAATTAGCGATATTGAAAGATATGCAACTTTTTATATGTAACATTTTTGTCCATATCGTCCAGCCCTAGTAGCTACTCTTTCTTTTGGGATTGCAGCTTGATAGGATATGTTGAAAGTATTATCAGTTTTGTTATAATCCATGGCAAGCATTTCAAGAAAATTACATTTGCTAAAATTAAACAGTGTGCTAGACTGATAGTCCTGATTCTCTCTCTCTCTCTCTCTCTCTCTCTCTCTCTCTCTCTCTCTCGGTCAGTGAAGATACAGCAGATACTGGTGACAAGCCCTTGTATCCTGGTGCACCTCTCTCAAAAAGGAGAAAGTGTATTGATGCTGATGTCCTATCTGTTACGGCACAATTTAACCGGCGAGGCACTTACTCACTTACTGGAAATGTTTAACATAATGTTTCCAGGTCTGATCCCATTTTCACATTACATTTTCCACAAAGAATTTTGAAGTTCATCTAAATTTGAAGTTCACTTTTATTGTGAACACTGTTTTAAATACTTTGGCATTAGCACAGACTGTCCCTCCCAATGTGACTCTTGCAACACAGTATTTGATGCCAATGCAAACCTAAAGAATGGCTTTTATTTTCTTGTGTTGCCCCTGTATGCACAGATTAAGCAACTTCTGCAAGAGCATGGTGTCAGTCTTAATGAAAAAACTAGAACATTTGGGGTCCTCTCTGACATACAGTCTGGTGAAGAGTATCAAAATTTATGTGACTGTGGCATTCTTGGAAAAGATGACTTGACGCTTATTTGGAATTGGGATGGCTCACCAGTGTTTAAAAGTTCAAAATGCAGCATTTGGCCAATTCAGTGTCAGGTAATTGAACTGGATCCAGAAGTGAGGAAAAAGCATATTCTGATGTCAGCATTATGGTTTGGCCCAAGTAAACCATCCATGTTAACATTACTAACACCATTTGTTAAAGAGGCCTCATTATTAGAGACTGAAGGGATTGAATGGTAGCTCTGATTTGATGGCTCGTCCATTGCTTCGAAACACAAGGCAGTTTAATGGCTTTTACGGCTGTGACTTTTGCTATCACAAAGGTGGCAAATTCTATCAGTATGATCGACCTGAACCCCCACTTTGAAACGAGAGAGATCATTTCAGTCATGCAATGTCAGCTACAGTGAATGAGCCAGTGTTTGGAGTCAAAGGGCCATCTCCTTTAATGAAGCTTAGTCACTTCCAAATGATCAATGGTTTCATTCCTGAATATCAACACAATGTGTGCCTTGGAGTCACTCGGCAACTGACTACGTTGTGGTTTGATACAACAAACAGTGAAACCCCCTGGTACATTGGCAAACAAAGTGAAGAGGTTGATTTGCGACTTGTAAAAATAAAACCTCCTGTTGAGATAACTAGGACACCAAGGTCAGTGAGTGAAAGGAAGTTCTGGAAAGCGTCCGAGTGGCGAGCATTTCTACTCTTTTATGCTCTGCCTGTACTGAAAGGCATACTCCCAAGCAGAATTTGGAATCATTTGTTCCTATTGGTGTTTGGCATATACACATTACTACAGGATGAGATCAAGACTAGAAGCATCCTGATGTCAGAACTGGCACTTAAAAAATTTGTCATTGAAAGACCACATGACTTTCAACGTACACTTGCTCACACACATCACACAAAGTGTGAAACACTGGGGTCCTTTATGGGCAACATCAACCTTTGCTTTTGAATCCAATATGGGGACTCTATTGAAGTATTTTCATGGAACACAGTATGTTCCTTCACAAATAGCTAGAAAATTTCTGTTGTGGAGAGAATTACCAGAAAAGGCAAAGCATACTATCAAAAGTGCAAAGGTTCAATCATTTGTTGAAAAACTTTATTTTAATAAGAGAAGAACAGAAAAATGTGAAGTACTAAATGAAAGTGTCATGGGTTTTGGGCATCCCCCTTTGCAAGAAAATATCACAGCTTCATATAGGCTTGCCATTACTCAGTTATGTAGAAATCTAAGTTACTGCTTCTGGTACTACAACCGTTTTTTGGTTGATGGAGTTCTGTATCACAGTCATAAGTATGACAGACTAAAGAAAAGATACAACAGTGCTGCATGCTTGAATGATGGAACATTGTGTTTAATTAATGACTTAGTCATTTTTAAACAAAAGTGTACACATCAAAGCCCTGCATCTTGTGCATGTACCAAACATTGCTGTGTTTTAGTTGAGGTACTTGCTCAATCCAGCAGACCTTTATGTAAAGATTCACAAATAAATGTGAAGAGTACTTTCATACATGAGGTAAAGAAGACTGGAAACTTCAGTGCCATCTGGCCTGATATGATAACAATGAAATGCATTGTTGTCGAAATAGTTGAGAAAATGTACATTATACCTTTGCCAAATCCATATGAACGGGACTAAACGAGTCATGAGTCATATTCAGTGTTGTAGCCAATGATTTATGTGGGCCTAGTACATAATGAGATGATGTTTTGTGATGATATTTTCAAAACTACTTTAACCAACTTTAAGACATGTACTGTGAGTATATAATGAACTGGGAATGGTGTATGGCTCCTTTCACACCATGAACAAAATTGTCATTAAAATCGGCCAAATATTTATCTGTTTCTGTGTGGATTAATAACACTACATAAAAGATTAGGTTCAGTTCCACCTCTGCACTAAGCACTTACTCTAAGCGATTCCACCCCAAAGCTCACCTGTTACCATGAAACTGAGCATGTTAGTTTAAAAGATGGTGTGTAAAACATTTGCTGGAGTATTACCTCAAAGAAGCCCATTTCATGTGAAAATTATTTAATAAGGTTACAAGAGTAAACACAAGTACAAGCCAAGTACACTTAAACTTTCAGTATTCAGAAAGAATACTTTTCTTTAGTATATCATGATCAAATGATTAAGTACAAGTATATGCCAAATATACTTAGACTTTTCTGTATACTTGTCAGTATAAGCCAAATATACTTAAGTATAATTTTGTTAAGTATATATCTGAAAAGTATTTGAAAGTAGACTGAAAGCACACTCTCTTATTTTTAGTTTAAAACAAGTATTCTAATAGCACACTTGAATTAACTTATTTTTCGTAAGGGATGCAGGGAGGCAGAAAGTCGCAGACAGTGTGAATGCCTACATGAACAGGCGTAGTCTATAAAAAGTGTTCTTGTGAGCTGTATGAAAATATCAGCCTCAGTCTTTCAGCTCGGCTGTGTGTCCATCGTGATCGTTCGACATCACTTTAAAAGAAATTCTCGTCAGTTCAAAAATGAGATTCATGTATTTAACACACTTAAGTGTTCCAACATTGTTCTAAATTAATGTCAATGAAATGAAAAATCCATTCATGCCATAAAATGTGCTCAAATAATGGTTGAATCTCAACATCGAGGCTACTGAAAACTCACCTCATTACCTGCGCCCACATCGCAAAAGGTGGGGCAGAACAGAGACTTCCTGTCAGTACATTTCTGCAGACAGACTGACACACTTGCATTAGTACACGTCTTGATATATATATATATATATATATATATATATATATATATATATATATATATATATATATCCATATTGTTTCAGATTGCATTGGCGAGAGTAAATATGAGATAACTTATATACATACTGCTTCCAATAAATATAGGCTATAAGAAAATTAAATGCATTTATTTTAACGGCTTTGACAGGCTGTGTGAAACGGACTGGGGAGCACATAAAAAATATGAAACACATTTCAAAGCAATTAGTAGGCTTACTGTAAAAACCTGTAGGTCTACAATAACCTAAGGCTTTTAATCAGTCTCTGTAGGATGATATCGCTATAGATAAGAGTTTCTCCACATCACCGCAGCAAACATAAAGCAGCCTATAAAACAGTCTGTGGGGTTTCCTACGGATGGTGATGTCATTTTACAAGAGAGCTTGCGTGACCACTGGAGGGCAGTAAACACCTGGAGTCCATATTATTAAACAACAGTTTAATCATTTCTGTGAACATATAGAGAGTCATGATCGGCCTGAGGAACAGTAGTGCTAAAATAATGCAGTGAATGTGGAATAATGTCAATGTAAACATAAGAATTATTGTCAGTGCTGCAGTTACTGACAGTGACCACTGTAGGGCAGTGATTATGCTCATTTCTCTGTGAGTCCCTTAACGATCCAGTTCATCCAGATGAATGTTTGTGTTGAACACATCACCGTCTGTATCAGTGTGGCTAACAGCAGTCATCAATACAATTCTGCTATAATACTGCTCTCAGGCTGCTGCTGGGTTTCTCTTGACACTGGTAGAAATGATGTTTAGTTTCCACAAATTGCATCCAGAGAATATTCATTAGGATATTTTAAAGCTGATTGATTGGTTGATTGATGTCAGTATTGATACTGAAATTATGCTGAAATCTTCTTTGAACAGAATCTTGAAGACACGTTGATACTTTTTAAGTATGTACAAGGGAAAAGTGAGAGAGACGTCTATGAAGATTCTCAGTCATCCAGGTCATAGTTATCCAACGAAGGTTAAAGTCAAGGGCAACTGGACTTGGTTGAAGATACTGGAAGACGTTTCGTCCCTCATCCAAAGGACTTCTTCAGTGAGAGAGACATTTCCACTAAAGCTAACAGAGTTAAATTATGGTGTTGTTTTGTAGAATTAGGACCAAATATTCAACATTTCCTCCGACAGCAGCAGGAGTGAATTTTAAAAGCTTAGACAGAATATCCATGTAACTAGTACTTTAACCTGACGTTTAATATTCAATTAAATATGTTAACATTTTGTAAAGATGATGCTGAATCACTTCATTTAACAACAATTGTATTTATAACTGTGCTCTAAAAAGAAAATGACAACTTTCCAATCCCAAATGAATTTTTCAAATCTTTTTGCAGGAATTAAATATTGAACATCTTGTCAACAGCATCAAATTACTGAGTTTCTTATTGGAACTTTTATTTTTATTCATTGATTTCATTAATTCGGCTGTTATTATTAGATGTTTGAATTGTCATAATACTCAAGTTTTATAACTAATGAACTAATGTCATGTTCTGTGTTGCTGGTTTGAGTTTGTTGATCAGGTTTTAAGTTTGAAAACAGCTGTTTGTGTAACTTTGATGCAGAACATCTGGACTGAAGAGGAAAAAGTTGTGTTTTTGTTGCTGTACACCTCTCTGACATCGACTTCTTTCCTCCTGATAGCTCACTGACAAGTCTTTACTTCCTCTGCTGACTTTCTGTTGTTGATATTATTCTGTTCAGTAATAATTAAGACTTAAGCCAGTTGCAGTACGTAACATAAGAACATTAGCTGTAACAGAGATGGGAAGTCAACGGCACCAGCCAATAAAACAAGAAGAACAGCAGTGCGAGTGGACCAGCTGCCAGGATGCATGATGCAGGGCTCTACAGAGTATTTCACTCGCATATCTCCCAAAATATAAATACATGGGAAGCAGAAAAATGTACCTACCGTAATTATCCCGTATGTAGACTGTTTTTCTTGCACATGCATTGTATAAATGGAAACATTCCACAAAAATTAAACTCCTATAACAGTGGGCGGTGTTGGGAAGGTCACTATGGAAATGTAATACCGATTACAAGTTACCCTATTTAAAATATATCAGTAGCCTAGTTCAACTACTCTATCAAAGTAATTTAACTTATCACATTTCATTACTTTTCAAAATTTCTAATTAAGACATTTTGGGAGTAGTGATGGCAAGTTCGACTCTTTTGACAAACTCAAAGTCACCAAATCTCGTTCATTAAAATGAACTAATCTGTTTTTGTGTCATTTCTTTCATTTGAACTAGGCTGGTCATTGCAGCCTCTAGTGGGCGATTTAAAAACAGCGCTGTTGTCAAACCCGGAAGGCTGCCTGGCTTGCTTTAATTGACAAAGTATAATGCACAAATTCACCTCTAGATTACTGTATATCATCATTATATAAACCCCTCTGGGCCCACAACCAAATTCAAACCATGTAAAAACCACAGAAATATGTTGTCTATATGTAATCACCACTACTCCGGCTAAATCCTTCCATTGTCACAATCTTTCCTGAGTTTACAACCAGACCAGACCAATCCAATATCAGATTAGCGTATATAGAAGTAATAAGCTTGATACACTATATGAATAAACACACTCTTGTTAAAATCCAACCAATTTAATAATAATCTGGATCGAGCCACCAAGTTCTTAAAGAACTCCAGCACAGAGAGAGGAACAGAGAAATATTAACACATTATATAAATGCAGCAGTTTGGCAGGTCTGGAAGCAGAATGGGTCACATCAGGTCCTGATTCTGCAGACAGAGAAAGAAACATGAGCACATCGCTCTCAAACACTGCAGGTTGTTCTGTTTCCTGTGCTGCCTACTTACTGTAGCCGAGTTGTCCCGAGTCGTGGTCAAGAGCAATAGTTGTCAGTTTGTGACGTACTAGTTCAATGCAGTGGGGGAAGCCCTGCAGTGTCAGTTTTTGATATATGATATTTAACAGGAAAGACCGAGTAAGGAAGTGGTTGGGGTGGACAGAGGGCCAGAACCCGGACTTTGAGCCAGGAGACTGGGGTTTGTGTCCCATGTGAAACAAAAAGTCAACATTAAATATTTTTATTTAGGGAAGTTATGACATAAATGACGTTAATTAACTCACGTGTTAACTGACATGTAGTTATTTAAACCCAACCATGATCTTTTCCTAACCTTAACCAGGTAGCAAACAAGTATTTTCTGTGCCTAAACCAAACTGCAACGTTTCACGACTTTAATAACCTGCGTTTCTAAATGGCAATGTTTTAAATTGCTAGCGTTTTATTTAAGTGTCAGGGACACAAGGTCAAGGATTTGTATAGTTTAGGCTTTATTTAGCAAACAAATCAAATAAAGTTTAAAATCATATTACACAAAAAAAGGTAACAGAATTACTCAAAGTGGGTCTTAACGAAACTGAGGTCAACATAACAAAACCACAACATAATTCTGAACATAACAAACCTGACCTCCTGAATGACACAAAATGAGGGGGGGGGGCACATACACCAAACACAAAGGGGAGAAAACTTAACTGACTACAATTTAAAAAAGACCCAAAATAAACCCAACAACCAACCATAAGAAAATTGTCAGGGTTTCAGGCAGAGAAGACCCAAACGCAGCTCTGAGTTAAGACAGTTTATTCAAAAGAGAATGAGCAGGGGAAGTCAGAGGATCGAGGCTGAGGCTCTCTCCCAGGTCCAGGGTTGGGGGGAAATCCGAGAGCGGGGAAGTGTCCAGGCTGCGGGCAGAACCGAGAGCTTACTGGCTGGCAGTTCGCTGAGGCCGTGGAGGTCTTCTGAGACAGAGAGAGAAAAGGTTAGATTAATGCAAACGATTCTCACGATGCAAGACAGATTCTAAGGTTTGTTGGGGCTGACACAACATACGCATGGAGATTCAACAATCCAGCGAGGACTGGATGTCTGAGCCTCCTATTTAGGCAGTGGCTGATTGTGGAACACAGGTCAGGTGCGCTGATTGAGGATGAGTCTCAGGTGAGTGCAACAACATGCTCACCACACGCACTCCAGACAGACATCCACAACACTCACACAAGCTCACAGCCAGGGCCTCGTGACAAAAATACTTAACACACACTACTGAAACCCAAGATTAATCTAACAAACAAAATATCCACACGCTGCTGTGTTGTTATCAAGACTTTTGTAGTTCAGAGTCCCTCTGCCAGTAGTTGGTTCTTCCACTTCCTGTGGTGGAATATAAAAGGCCGTCTCAACCTCCAGCAGCCCCTTTGGCAGCTGACTGGGCAGCAGCAGCATGTGGAGATACAAAGGACAAGTATAAATCACTAAACAAGTCCTCTCAAATGAATACTGTTAACCAAAATGCGTGCACTCAGATTGGAAAGTGGCATCATTTGTGAAAATAATTAATATTTCTAAAGAAAATGTGATTTATAAAGAGTGAAAAATAAAGCCATTACTGCCACTTTAGGTGTTGACGGTTGATAGAACCGTCACAAAAGTCTAACCGGGTGTTGCATATTTATTATTCTTATAAGTTTTGTTGTTAAGCGTTGCTAACTTCACAGCGGATCCCTAAACGTCAATAATTGATGCTAAAGGGCTAACTGAGTCCTTAAAAAGCGACGACAAAGGGCCTCGAATATGTGACGAGTCGGGAGTGAGAACGTGTTGGCAGCAGCTCCCATGGAAGCGCACATTGTAAATAGTAAAACCATAAACTAAAAGGTAAAGTATTAAATTAAAATAATACATACTAGTATCAAATAGTAAAACTTATTCTGCGTGTACATTAATGTAGAAATATGTTGTCAATGTTAGGTAGCTGGTTACAGCAAACAATCTCTGAAAGTCATCTTCTCTGCCCAAAAGTTGTTCAGGAAAAATGCCCAGAAATGTACAAACAAATATAGCCCACAACTTTTGCTGACTTTTGAGGATTACCAACTGATGTAGGTAGAAGGATACACAGTTGAGGAGTAATGTATAACTTGTTTTTAATAAAATGGCCATCCTTTAAATTAGCCTCACACCAGTGCACTGCTGAGGGTTTAATTGAGCGTAAACTTGCCAAAGAAACATAAGTTTGTCACGGTCAGCCATGTTTATGGTTTACATTTGGCGTCATGCACCACCATGCAACTGAAACACTTTGAGGTCGGAAGTTTCAAATGGGAAATATCCCAGTTCCGACTGGTCTCGAACGCGCCATAAATCCATTAGTCCTACGTCATTTTCCAAGCTTGCACAGGTGCATTGTAATACCTTGTCAAAAACAAAAACTGTCACGCTTCATTAAATCAGAACATCAGACCGATAAACATTGTTATGAGCTAGCTAACCAATTTATCATATATTTTACTTTAGAACTTCCAGTAGGTATGTCTCTCGCTGGCACGACCGGATTGTGAATGGACAGAGGATGGCAGAGGGAAGTGATTTAGGAATGGAAACAGGTGGCGGCAGAAATGGAAAATGGAAAATTGTGGAAAAGGGAAATGAAAACGGGGAAGAGTTCGCAAAATGAGAGCTCAGAGGAAACCGATAATGAGCCACATCTAGCTTCAACAGAAGGTAGAAACGAAGAGTACAAAGTAATAATTAAAATGATTCAGGAGCCTAATTTGGCGAGTGGAACCCGGTTCACTTAACAAAACCTATAAACAAGTTGGTTGGCAATGTGAAAAGTTCACGAGTAATGTGAAACAGAGCACTGATCAGCAAGGGAAGGCTGTTCGGCTTAACAAGATTGAAGATAAGCGAGTGCAAGGATCATTGATCAACAATAATTCAAAGAAGGTTCGAGGAGTCATTTCGGGAATACCCACAAATATGTCAGTAGATCAAGTGAAGGAAAATGCGGAAGGAGCACGGGTAGCCGAGGCACAACGCTTGAACGCAACACGGAATGGTGAAAGATGTGACAGCTTGTCTGTTATGATTGTTTTTGATGAGGAAAGGCTGCCATCTAAGGTATTTCTAGGTGCCATGATGAGCTATGATGTCAGACATTATGTCCCCCCCCCCCTCTGAGGTGCTTTAAGTGAGAAACATATGGACATGTAGCAGCTGTATGTAAGGAAAAACAAAGGTGTGGAAGATGTAATTGTGGAGGAGAACACAGCTCGGCCTACAGGGGATGTGAGGCTAGAGCTCCAGAAATACAGAGAATTAAAACATCAGAAGGGATAACATACGCTGAAGCAACCAAGAGAGCAGGTTGGCAACCAGACAGACCAAACAATAAACACGTTAGTGCAGAATGTACAAAGTCAAGAACATGTGACAAAATCAAGGAATCACTGTGATGGTGGGGAAAAATAAGTTTGTTTGTCTGTTTGTGGTTGATGTGGTAAACTGCTCTGCGCAAACAGAGAAGAAAACCAAAACCAAAACCAAAATCAAAATAATAGTTAAAGCAGCAGAAAAGTACTTCAAGGGGGTTTGTGTGGGAGGAGGTTGAGGAACACCAAGCTCACAAGCACCATCATGGGGTGGTGGATCTTCATGATCCTAACTAGACTGCAATGGAATGCAAGACGTCTAATTGCTAATGGACAGAATTTATGCTTTTTATTTCAAACCTTCAAGATAAACCCAATATTATATGCATAGAGGAAACATGGCTAAAACCACAATGGGACTTTGTAATTCAGGGTTTCACAGCAATTAGGAATGATAGGGGTGGAAAAGGTGGTGGGGTAGCAACGATTGTGCTGAATGGGACAAGGTTTAGTTTGATGAGTGTAGAAAAAGAGCATGAAGCAATAGTAGTCAAAAGCCGGACAGGAAGAGATGAACTAACAATAATTAATTACTTTAACCCTTGCAATAGATTAAACATAGACACACTGAACACTGTGGGTGTGGTGGGGAAGTAACAAGACAGATACTAATGGATTAATCATAGAGGAATTAATTGTGGATAAGGGATTAGTTTGCATGAATGATGGAAGTGGAACCAGATATAACAGAGTTCAAAATACAGAAAGTGCAGTTGACTTAATCTCAGGGAGTAGCAGGCATTACAACGCGGGAGGTGTTAAATACATCATCAGGAGGGAGTGATCACTATCCTATAATACTTAAGGTTGGAGTAGAGATACAGCATGAGGAAAACTCAAGAATAAAAAGGTGGAAACTAGATGGAGCAGATTGGGACACATTTCAAATTATGTAAAGAGAAGTTTGAGAGTTTAATCAGAAGATTTATCAGATGGGGACCAATTTAATAAAAAGGTGGTGGGAGTCGTTATAAATGCAGCAGAGGAAACAACAGAAGTAACAGGGAGCAGAGGGACAAAGAATGTACCATGGTGGGATCTCTAAACTGTAGCATTTGCTAATTGCAAGTCATTTAGGCAGTTAAAAAAACATCATTCACTAGAGATATTAATTACAAAAGATCACAGGCAAGGAGGGCTATCTCAAAGACAAGACAATCATCTCAAGGGAAGGACAACATCCGCCATAACATTGGAAGATAGTGCTCTTACTGTAGTTTTAAAATTATTTAACCAGACGTGTCTCTCACGCGGGCCTCTCTGGTGTTTCCTCAAAGTTTAGTTTCACTTCCGTGAGGTTGAGGCGCAGTTAGTTTTCTCCGTCTGAAACCACATCTGAAGGTAATGTAACATGTTTAAAATGTTTTCCTCGTTAACACAAACTGTCGTTATCGTAGTTATAATAGAAACAGCAGAAATCTGCCGCTGGATGCTTCATTTCTTCAATCTCACAGCTGAGTTTCACTGTAAAAAAAAAAAAAGAGGAAGGAGGCGAAACAGCCGCCACTAACTTATAAATGTCCGCCATGTTGTTTGTCTATATTTGGGATGTAAACAGCGAAATAAGAGCAGAATTAAAGTTAGTTTCTCCTCAGGAGCTGTTGATACTGTGTAGCTCCACTTTCTGATGAGTGAAGGCAGCTTTTCCTGCCTGAAGCAGCCTGTGGAGGAGGCGGAGACGAGCCGCTGTCAGGAGATTTACCTGCAGGACTCATGTGGACTCGGTCTGCAGGCACAGAGGAGCTTAAACCTTTTATTATCTAAGTAAATAAATGTAGCCTAATATAAAATATATGTAACTGCGTCACTAAATGAGCTCTAACTCTCCAAGAGGAAGTAACTTAGTGTCGCTTCTTTATGTCGAGTTGAATTTAAATCTGATCTGAAGAGATTTCCTTTCAACGCATCTTTAATAATTTTCTATCTCGATCTGTTTGTGTAACTTGCAGAAGTGGAAAGTAAGTAAAGTAGCAGTTCCAGCCTACTAAGTAATTTCCTGGAGTATTTCTGCTCCTTTCTACTGCAGTACATCTCAGAGGGAGAGACTTGACTAATCTACATTTTGTTTCTTTTTAGATTAAGATTTTGACAAAACAATCTGCTATTAATAAACTCATTTTTATATTTCCATGACCTTTATGTGCTGCTTATGGCACCGAGCATCATGTGTTATCAGTTTGTAAAATGTTTGTATCTAACATTTTAATCTGCACATGGATATAAAGTAACATAAAATGAACATATTCAAGTAAAGTACAAGTACTTCACTTTTTATTGGCTGGTTCAGTGAGCAGAGAAAGAAAAACAAAAGTTAATGACTCCAGTGAAAAAAGTAATCAGGTACTTTGCAGATTCAGATTTTACACAAAAAATATTTGGTCAACAAGTAAAATATGAAGGAATATTATAGATGAACCTATCCAATAGTCTATAAAGTAATTTAAATTAGAAACATTTACTGTTACATGTCATTATCTTAATACTTGTTTAACTAAAGTAAAACTCGCAGGACCTTTTCTTGGAACAGAGTATTTGCTCAGTGTAGTATTAACAGTTGTGAGTACTTGATGTACTGGTTCACTGATTGGATGTTTTTGACCACTTCTGGTCCACAGACCTGCTGCACATCACTGTTCATGTGTTTATAAAGAGACTGCATGTCTCTACAGTAAGAAACTTTTTTTTAGTGTGGTGACGGCATGTGCCTATCCCGCCTCTGATTGGTTTACACTCGGTTTTTCTGTTGGTTTGGCAGGTGTATAAATTACACTTTAGGCAGGAGGAGTAAGTTGGGGAAGAGTTGTTGTTGGGCAGAGTAGGTTGGGTACATGTCTTCACCAGAGACCGTATATAATGCTGCATTCCAGGCAACTTGGAACTGGGAAATTTTCGACCTCTAACTAGAAAAACTATCCTGGAACGCCACCTGAAGTCAGATTTCCTACTTGTGAACTCTGAGGAAAAAATCTGTACCCCGACTTCACGAGTAGCAGCTAAATTACGTCACAAAACAATGTCAGCATCCAAGGAAGCACACACTGTAAATGGTAAACCATGAACTAAAAGGCAACAAAAAGTATATTTGCATGTATTTAAAATAATACGATCATATAGTAAAACCTGTTCTGCATACATTGATGTAGAAATATGTTTTGCATATTAGTTAGCTGGCTACAGTAAAGAATCTCATAAAGTCATCTTCTCTGCATAAAAGTTATTGTTAAAAACATTAGTAAGTGTAACCTACAACACTGACTTGAGGGTTACCTGATGTAGGCTAGCTAGAGGGCTACACAGTTAACTAGTAGCCTAACGTATGGGCTATTTATGTCAGTTGTTGCAGTTAAACTGCCATCCTTTTAATTAACACCTAAAACACTGCTGAGGGTGCAACTGTGTGCACACTTTGTCATGTCAGCCATGGTTTTTATTCCCGTTCGGCGTCATGCACCACCATGCACCTGGAACGCTTTGAAGTGGGTTTCAACTGGGAAATATCCCAGTTCTGACCGGTCCCGAATGCGGAATAAGAAATGGACGTAGTCATGGTGACGTCAGCCGTTGGTTTGTGGACTGCCGTTTTGAAGCCTCGAGTTTGGCCGATGGCGCCGCCATGTTGATTTTTTGAAACCAGGAAGTGCCCGGAAGTGACCGTATTTGGACGATTTATAATATCGGCAGTTTTACGAAAATTGGCAGCGAAATGAACATGTGTTCAAACGTTTTCGGAGTTGAGAAGCTCCCTAAGTGCCAACCACGGCTGCACGTCAACACAATGGAGGATAACCCTATCTGATAGCACGTTGGTCGAAGGCGCCGCTGTAGGGTTGACCGGTCGACATGCATATAATCAATAACTTTAGGCACACACCCTGTGATGGTTAAGGGTAAGAGGAAAATACTTCGGGGGGCTGTCAGGAATAGCTAGCTAGCTCCGGTTAGCTCCCCCAGGCCCAGTCACACAGACCACTGCAGCCAACACAGCAGACGTGTCCAGCAACAGCTGATAATGTTCGTACCGCTGCTATTCTGTCAATAAATTCTCAGTAATGTTGTAAAGTTTTAACCTAAATCGAGACACATCTGGCTCGTGATGTAACATTACAGAATATTCTTGGTTTGTGAAACTTAAAATCACTTTGGAGGAAATAAAATATAGAACAGTGGTCTGAATTGAAACATTGCTTTATTATTATCTTTAGGCTATTATAAATAAGTATTTGCAGGAATTACGGTATAAATATACTATATTAATAAGTATAGTAAATATTAACACATAACGGACATTGATTACTACATTGACACCTCTTTTTTAACGGCTCTTTTTTTCAAGGCCGAGCGGTCCAGATAATCATCATGTTTCGTGCGCGGTGGCTTCTGGGACAAACTTTTTTTTTTTTTTTCTCTACCCATCACTTTATTTGCATTTTCAATAAACAAACAGGCATCGTTGTAACATTGCATAGACCTTCCATTGTACAACTAAGCAGCATACAACCTTCTTGTAGTTCCTGTAGGAAGTAAGACTGCACTTAAACCCTTGTACAACATAGAAATAACCTCAACAACAAGGTTTTTCCCAAACCCAAAATATTGTAGTGTCTGTAAAATAAAGGGGTGTTCCAGTCTGTCAAAAGCTTTAAAAAAATCCAAATATAAGATAATACCGTTATCTTCCACCAAGTATGCATAGTCCAACATCTAAAATAAGCCGGGGGTTGTTATGCATTAAGCGATTCTGAAGAAAACCTGACTGTGTTTCACTGACAATTTTATACCACTTCATACCACAATTTTCATACCACTTTTAAGCCTAGAAGCCAAAGCATGAGTAAATATTTTATAATCAACATTAAGTAAAGTAATCGACCTTAAATTATCTGTAATTGTTTTGTCTTTGTTTGTCTTTGGGATTAATGTTATTATACCTTGTTTCATTGTTGTTAGTAACATATTACCGTTTAAACATTCTTTCAGTGCTTCAAAGAGTAATTATCTTACATCAGTCCAGAAAAACTTAAAATAAGTTAGTAGTTAACCCATCCTGACCTGGTGAATTTTTCCCCAGAGCCATTTTCTTTATAGCAGTATCAATCACATGTCCTTTTAAAGTCTGGGTCAATTTGAGGGATGTATGGTTGTAATGTTGTAAACATTTTTTCTGAGTTAGTGTCTGAGAACGAGTTATGATAAAACTTATATATTTCATTTGCTATTTCTTTTTGGTTGGTCACAACTGTATTATTAACATTCATCATTGTGATTGTATTTCTCTTCTGTCTTGTTTTTTCCAGTCTAATTAAATTCTAATTAAAGTCTAAATAAAAAATGTTTTCACCATCTTCTAGCCATCTCGCTCTGGATCTTATATATGCTCCTTTGGCTTTATTCAGATACAACTCATCTAATTTAGCTTGTAACCTAATTAGTTGTTCTTTATTTATATCATCTAACAAATTGCTTTTACAACACTCATTAATGTCGTTTATCAGTTGTATTTCTAATTCATTTTGCTGCTTTCTCATTCTTTTACCATAATCAATTGAATATTCTCTTACTTTAAATTTGAAGAATTCCCATTTCTTTCCATAAGAATCAATTTCCTCATTTTCCTTCACTGAAGATAACATTTTCCTTATCATATTACAGTAATATTCATCGTTTAGAAGATTTGCATTAAACTTCCAATATTTCTGTCTAAATGTTTCCTCCATGTCACTGTAACAGTAACAATACAGTGATCGGTAGTAGGACATGCAGATATGGTATATTTTAAAATCTCCTGAGTAACCAACCAAAAGTCTATTCTTGACTTACAACTTCCATTAAGTCTTACCCATGAGTACCCTTTTAAATTTGGGTTAATATGTCTCCAACCATCGATAAGGGAATTGTTGATACAAAATGATTCTGTAATGGGAGCATTATTTGAGAGGGGATATTAGTCAGAATACGCTACCCCTGAAATTATGTTAGAATATAATCAAAAAACAGAAGATATCATAACACTGTGAGTTATAACTTGGGATTATGGATATGGGATTGAAAAAGGGAGCACATAAGTTAGCATTTTTTGATAGGGCAGAGCGACTCGATAGACCCTGCTATCGATTTGTGCTACAGTAGCATTTTTTGACAAGGCAGCATAAATGGTCAGATAACCGGCCGGCCAGATGAGCTCACAGAGCCTTCAGTAGACATGCAGACCACTGCTGCCAACACGGCAGAGTAAAGACCCACAGCTGTGAGATAGTTGTCATTACATTCTGAGTAATTTTGTAAGGTAAATCAACTTAAATCAAGGGACATCTTGATGATGTACAGAAAAATAGTGATGTACAAAAAAAATCTGGTCTTGTGAAACTTTGGAAAAATTAAACAAATAGAAAGAAAGGGGACTGTCTTTGCTTTATTGCTATTATTATTAATATTGTTATATTAGATATTACATTGTTGGTGTACAGTAGAGTTGTGGTCACAGTATTTGCTTTTATTTTATATAATTTTTTATGTATGAGCAAATATATCTTGTGAAGTTAAAACCTACAGTTAACCCGATTCTGAGCTTTTTGTTTTGGGGGACAAAACCTGGCTGTTATAATAATTAGGGCGATTAAGAGAAATGCAGGCGGCCTCTGTGCTGGGGGTAATGTGCAATACCAGAAAGAACACATTGTCTCAAACCGTCAGCAGCGTTTTGTGTGCTTGTTAGTTCCCCAAGAACACAATGTTCTACTTGGTTTTGAGAAACACCCCGTGTCTCTCACGCGGGCCTCTCTGAGTGTTTCCTCAAAGTTTAGTTTGACTTCCGTGAGGTTGTAGCGCAGTTAGTTTTTCTCCATCTGAACCCACATCTGAAGGTAATGTAACATGTTTAAAATGTTTTCCTCCTTAATAAAAGCTGTCGTTATCTTAGTTACAATAGAAACAGCAGAAATCTGCTGCTCGATGCTTCATTTCTTCAATCTCACAGCTGAGTTTCACTGTAAAAAAA
This sequence comes from Micropterus salmoides, assembly GCF_014851395.1. Taxonomy (NCBI): domain Eukaryota; kingdom Metazoa; phylum Chordata; class Actinopteri; order Centrarchiformes; family Centrarchidae; genus Micropterus; species Micropterus salmoides. The sequence goes on from NW_024040040.1 coordinate 4,661,502, forward strand.
AAAAAAAAAAAGGAGGAAGGAGGCGAAACAGCCGCCATTAAGTTACAAATGTCCGCCATGTTGTTATATTTGGGATGTAAACAGTTGAATAAGAACAACACTAAACGTGTGTGGAAACTTACTGCGTTCAAGTACCTCGTGTTGCATTTATGGGTCACAGAAGGAACCAGCTATAATATTTAGTCCAGTTTGAGTTTTAAACCAGTTTTTAACAAGTAAATTACCAGGTTTCAGAAGCTCCTTGGTATTTTTATTAATTTCCTGATCATTTCTCTTAAGTTTCCTGGAGAACAAAGTGTCATTTGGTTCTAATTAAAGGGGGAACAGTTATTCTTTGTGTTTAAAGGCAGGTGTTAATTTCAAGAAAAAACTCAATTTAAAATTAATAAATATGAATTTATTTTTGGAAACTGTATCGTTTGTAGATACATTTCTCTATGAATCCTCTTCACTGAGCTGCTGTGATCTGACTGTTACACTTTCAGCAGCTTAGTGATTGACTGGAATTCATTCAGATGAAAACTGTCTCTATTTTACTGATGGTGGAAAAAACGTCTGATAACTGAACCTTTCTCACTGATCCAACTGATTTTGATTAAATGTTCAGCCCTAAAGAAGATATTTCATTTCAAGGTGTCAAACTAGAGAAAAAAATCCATGATTTCAGTGATGTCCTACAACCAGATAAAAACAGTTTTAACTGACCAGATAACCACAGTTACCGACTCTCAGTTAAAGTACTCTCGGTACAAAGTATTACAGTGGGGCTATTCAATTACAATTTCAACTGGGCCGGATTTTAAGACGGGGAGATGGGCCGGACGTTTTCTCACGAGTTGGGATGGGTATCATTAGGATTTTAATACCACACCTGTATTGGTACTCCTTATTGGTCCAGTTCTTTATCGATGTGCTTATCAGACCTATTTATTACTAAATAACTGCCTTTGAAAAAATATTTTATTTGAAAAAATTATTAAATATTTTTTAGTAGTTAAATGTTGTTTTTAGAGCAGCAACAGGATTTACAACAGCAAGGTCACTAATATCTCACTGGAAACAAATCTAAAATGTCAGTAATATAACTCATATTCCAGACAACAACTTACTGAGTGAAGTTTAGAAATAATCAACAACTCACTGCTTCCTCCTGTCCTCCCCCTCCTCCCTCTGCAGCTGCTGGTAGAGAGGAGGGCTGCTCTGTCTCCAGCAGCTCAGTTTAGCCTATGTGTGCCATATTTGAATGTACATGGCAAACTAAGCTGAACACTTACTAAAGACAGACAGCTTTCAAGGCTCTGCAGAGACACAGAGGCTGCAGGTGCGACAGTTATGTTGATTAGCAGTGGTTGGTACAGCGCATGTGAAACTCAACAAAGATAAGAAGGAAACGATAGAGTTCACTCTTGCTGCTTCCAGACACTATACATGTAGTTTACTTTTGTTGTCATCTATTTTAGATTATGTGTCGGGCCTCAGGGAGGTTGCTTCGAGGCCGGATGTGACTCTCTGTAAAAAAAACGTGTCTCTCACGCGGGCCTCTCTGGTGTTTCCTCAAAGTTTAGTTTGACTTCCGTGAGGTTGTGGCGCAGTTAGTTTTCTCCGTCTGAACCCACATCTGAAGGTAATGTAACATGTTTAAAATGTTTTCCTCCTTAATAAAAGCTGTCGTTATCTTAGTTACGGTAGAAACAGCAGAAATCTGCCGCTCGATGCTTCATTTCTTCAAACTCACAGCTCTGAGTGTCACTGTGAACAAAGGAGGAAGGAGGCGAAACAGCCGCCATTAAGTTACAAATGTCCGCCATGTAAACAGTTGAATAAGAACAACACTAAACGTGTGTGGAAACTTACTGCGTTCAAGTACCTCGTGTTGCATTTATGGGACACAGAAGGAACCAGCTATAATATTTAGTCCAGATTGAGTTTTAAACCAGTTTTTAACAAGTAAATTAACAGGTTTCAGAAGCTCGTTGGCTTTTTATTAATTTCCTGATCATTTCTCTGAAGTTTCCTGGAGAACAAAGTGTCATTTGGTTCTAATTAAAGGGGGAACAGTTATTCTTTGTGTTTAAAAGCAGGTGTTGATTTCAAGAAACAATAAATAATTTCTATTGACTTATCCAAGGCTTTTGACTTGGTGGATCGTCAGATATTGCTGCAAAGATTACAAACTATTGGACTTACTCAGAATGCACTGGCTTGGTTTCATGCGTATCTTGGCGATAGGAAGCAATGCGTGTTTATTGAAGGGCATCAGTCTGATCTTAATATCAAGCAAGGGGTTCCACAAGGTTCTATACTGGCTCCCCTTCTCTTTTCTATTATTCTGTTATTAATGAACTCCCATCATTATGTAAAACTTTGAATATTCATTTATATGCAGATGATACAGTACTCTATTTTTCTAGTCCAATTACAGATCTGTGCTTTGATTCGATACAAAACTGGTTAGCTATAAATGGATTAGTTCTTAACCATTCAAAGTCTTACATCATGTTGTTTGGAACAAAACAAAGGCTTAAATCTGCTACTAGTAATCTTTCAATTTCCACATCAAATGGTGCCCTACTTACTGAGGTTAATTGTGTTAAATATCTGGGGCTATGGATTGACTCTGAATTATCATATAAAAAGCATATTGATTATATATGTAATAAGATTGGCTGTTCTATTGGGTTTTTGTAAAGGTCAAAGAACTGTTTCACCATGTAAAAAAAGAGGCTGGTATCTCAGTTGTTATTGCCTGTTATCGATTTTGGAGACATTGTGTATCAAAATGCTTCAAAAGCTGATCTTATGAAAGTTAATGTTAAATTTAATAGTTTGTGCAGATTCATTCTGAATTGTGACTTTCAAACCCACCATTGTGTAATGTACAATCAACCGCAGTGGCTTTCTCTTGATAATAGAAGACAGATACACTGCTACCAGTATCCTGTTTATTTAAGTGTTTATCATTTTGCATAACTCTTATCATATTTATTATCTTAAAAGCAATAACAATCTTTTTTTCCTTCTTCCAAAAACTACACTAGAAATAGGAAAAAAAGCATTTAGGGTTAAGGCTCCTAGAGACTGGAACAATCTACCAGTTTTACTTCTTTGAAGTATCTAGGTTCATTTAAGGATGCTCTTATCATTACCTTACAACAGACTGCTCCTGTTAGTTAACTATTGTTACTTACTGTTATACTCTACAGTTTTACTATTAGTGTTGGTGTCTAGAGTTTGTGGCATGTGCAAGGTACATGAGTGAATGTGTTTTATTTTTATTGTTTTTTTGTATTCTTGAAATGTTTACTATTATGTGTTTGATGTTTGCTGTATATATTGTGTGTTTTTGGTCAGGACCCCCTCGAAAACGAGATGGTACATCTCAAGGGGTTTTTATCCTGGAAATAAATAAATTTCTCACAATCTGTGATCAGAGGAATTATTAATAATAATAATACATTTTATTTCTATAGCGCTTTTCAGGACACTTGAAGACACTTTACAGTCAAACCAGAAGTTATGTATATTAAAAACAGATAAAATGCATAACTGGCAAAATAAATGAAATGTAGGTAAAAACATGCAGTGTAGAAATCCATTAGAGCGTATAACCATATAAATAACAAACATCAGCAGGTGCAGTATAACATTATTAGAGGTTAAAAGCTAGTCCAAAGAATCAACATTTATGATCTGAGGTGCAGATCAATAATCACAGGCTGCTTCAAACCAGCGAGGACAAATCAGATCCAGCTCCTCTGAACACTTGTCGAGTGAGATGAAACTTTACTGCAAGTTGGAGACACAGTTCACTCCTTGTTGAGTCACATGTGGCTGAAATCTTCCTCTACTGGTGCTTAGAAAGCACGTGGCGCCACCTGGTGCTGCAATAGTGAACTGCAGAATGTCATCTGGAACCATAGACTGTATATAAAAAGGTTGTAACACAAAACATTTTAAACGCCCCGTCACCCTCCCTACAGAAGATTAGAGAGTGAACTGCTGCCATTTGTAGTAAATAAATGTGGGTACTTGGTATAAAAGTTTGAGAACATACCTGGTCTCCCCTATATTTCTGATCAGGCATCGATAAATAGAGTCTGGTGTTATCAACATCATAACACAGCAGTGACGTGGAAATCACACTGATTTTAAGAGATAAAGTCATTGTTCTAATGAGCTTTATGTGTGTCTTTCTCAGGAGGATTGAATAATATATTGGATTATTAATAAGTAAAGTTTTTAATATTTATTTTGGATAAATTATTGATTTGTTTGATTTGTGTTTCCTCTCCAGGTGAAAGTGTGCGAGCTGATGTGGATGTGAGTTCAGCAGCATGAGTCAGTGTGAGGACAAAGAGGAGGGAGACCCTTCCTCTAAACGCAGACGGATCGAACGTCTGAAAAAAAGGTGAGAGAGGATTTTCAGTCAGCACAGTTTGAAGTCAGCATGGCAGCAGGGTTTCATCATTAATGCACTTTGTTGGCATAATGCAGCTTCTTACAGCAAACAGTCAAATAACTTGTCTTATATAGAAAATGTGTTGACAAAGACAGAGATCTGTGGGGAAGTGATTCATCATCAAACATGGGGTACGATGAGGATTAACAGTGAGAGAGATTCTCATTATGGAGTCTTGGCTCCACATAGAGGAACATGTCAGATTACATTAGTCCTGGAGGCCTTACAGTGTTTTTATTCTCCCACAAAGACAAGGAATGAATGAACAGGATGAGCAGAGAGCTGACGACATTCTGTGTGAAGAGCTTCAGACTTTATTGAACTTTGCTCTGTTGATCATTTTGTTGTTGATAGCTGCTAGTTTCTCCAGCAGCTTCTGTGGCTGAAGACTAAAAACTGAACTTCTTCTCTGTCTAACAGGAACATTCTTGGAGCGGATGAATCTGAACCAGGACCTGAACCCAGCTGTGTGTCCCTCAAAAGCAACAAGTCCATGAACCCACCACTATTTTTCAAAGGAACAGAGTAAGTCAACATCAAGTTACTTTCTAATATGAGCAACATTTGGAAGAACAGATTCGTCCTGACGAGCAGCAACATCTTATTAACAAGAAGCAGAGGGTTAAATTTCACATGAGCTTGTCATTGGTTTATTATTTGAGTATCAAGAACGAACAACCTGCTGTAACCACAGCTGACTGAGTGGCAGCGATCAGTCAGTAAAACAGGAATAAACTCAGTGTGATCCACCTGTTCACTCAAACAGTCTGGTCTTTGGAGAGTAGTCTAACTGTGGCGCTGACAGGAGGATCGTTAGTGGACTCTGGCGTGCTGGTTGCTATGGAAACCGAGCTGCTCCCGTCTGCAGCTAAACTAAATGAAACGTTTTCAGTGAACGCTGGTTTAACAGTGAAGTAACATGAGCTACCAGTGGACACTGCAGCAGATACGAGTCTCGTCTGTTTGTGCAGCGCTTGTTTCACTGCAGCTGTCCAAAGACTAGATGTCCACAGAGGCACTTTGTGATGTCACTTAGACACAAAGATCACTTTCATTAAGGACCACAAAAGCACAAGTTCCCCAGGTCCAGGCTACAGCGGTGCATGTTCTGAATGTGTCCAGTGAGTTTTACAGCCAGCTCCTGCCTCACTTTCCACTTTGGCTGAAGTTCATTCTGTGTATTTCACAACATTAGAATTCATGAAACATCTCTGAACAAACTCTTCAGCTTCAGTCAGAGTTTGAAATCAACATGACGGCAGATCCTCAGGTTGAAAGAAATGGGTTTTACAGTTTTTGTCATTAAGTTGATCATTTTGTTGTTGATAGCTGCTAGTTTCTCCAGCAGCTTCTGTGGCTGAAGACTAAAAACTGAACTTCCTCTCTGTCTAACAGGAAATATTTGGGACTATTCTCTGCTGAACCAGGACCTGAACCCAGCTGTGTGTCCCTCAAAAGTGACGTGTCCATGAACCCACCACTATTTTTCAAAGGAACAGAGTAAGTCAACATCAAGTTACTTTCTAATATGAGCAACATTTGGAAGAACAGATTCGTCCGACGAGCAGCAACATCTTATTAACAAGAAGCAGAGGGTTAAATTTCACATGAGCTTGTCATTGGTTTATTATTTGAGTATCAAGAACGAACAACCTGCTGTAACCACAGCTGACTGAGTGGCAGCGATCAGTCAGTAAAACAGGAATAAACTCAGTGTGATCCACCTGTTCACTCAAACAGTCTGGTCTTTGGAGAGTAGTCTAACTGTGGCGCTGACAGGAGGATCGTTAGTGGACTCTGGCGTGCTGGTTGCTATGGAAACCGAGCGCTCCCAGACTCTGAGCTGCTCCCGTCTGCAGCTAAACTAAATGAAACGTTTTCAGTGAACGCTGGTTTAACAGTGAAGTAACATGAGCTACCAGTGGACACTGCAGCAGATACGAGTCTCGTCTGTTTGTGCAGCGCTTGTTTCACTGCAGCTGTCCAAAGACTAGATGTCCACAGAGGCACTTTGTGATGTCACTTAGACACAAAGATCACTTTCATTAAGGACCACAAAAGCACAAGTTCCCCAGGTCCAGGCTACAGCGGTGCATGTTCTGAATGTGTCCAGTGAGTTTTACAGCCAGCTCCTGCCTCACTTTCCACTTTGGCTGAAGTTCATTCTGTGTATTTCACAACATTAGAATTCATGAAACATCTCTGAACAAACTCTTCAGCTTCAGTCAGAGTTTGAAATCAACATGACGGCAGATCCTCAGGTTGAAAGAAATGGGTTTTACAGTTTTTGTCATTAAGTTGATCATTTTGTTGTTGATAGCTGCTAGTTTCTCCAGCAGCTTCTGTGGCTGAAGACTAAAAACTGAACTTCCTCTCTGTCTAACAGGAAATATTTGGGACTATTCTCTGCTGAACCAGGACCTGAACCCAGCTGTGTGTCCCTCAAAAGTGACGTGTCCATGACCCACCACTATTTTTCAAAGGAACAGAGTAAGTCAACATCAAGTTACTTTCTAATATGAGCAACATTTGGAAGAACAGATTCGTCCGACGAGCAGCAACATCTTATTAACAAGAAGCAGAGGGTTAAATTTCACATGAGCTTGTCATTGGTTTATTATTTGAGTATCAAGAACGAACAACCTGCTGTAACCACAGCTGACTGAGTGGCAGCGATCAGTCAGTAAAACAGGAATAAACTCAGTGTGATCCACCTGTTCACTCAAACAGTCTGGTCTTTGGAGAGTAGTCTAACTGTGGCGCTGACAGGAGGATCGTTAGTGGACTCTGGCGTGCTGGTTGCTATGGAAACCGAGCGCTCCCAGACTCTGAGCTGCTCCCGGCCTTAAAAGTAAATTTTCTAAAAATAAAGCCTTAGAAGTATTAAATTTCATTTACAAAGGTCTTAATTTTTTCTTGTCCTTTCATAGTTAAATAAATGCAGTAACATCTTAAATAAATACTTTTTTTGTCTGTATGTAACTTTAGAATTTACTCCGTTTGGTGTGACTTGGATGTTATACTGCAGTACAGATAACGTTATTGTTTACGTCAGTCTTACTTTCTTAGCGCAGTTCTTAGCTTTAATCTGGAGTGTTCGCTGTGCACGAGCTCTGCCATCCAAGTCATTTGTTAGGAAAGGAAACAAAAGTTTAATGTTAGCTGGTCGGCTCAGCTGGTCGAATGAGCAAGTGTCTGAAGGCCAGAGATCCGGACATGTTGGGGGACGAGGCTGAGTGCAGCGGTGCTGATGTTGGCACAACAGGCGGCTCGGCGTGCGAGTGAGTCACACTGTGGCGAGCGCTAATGAAACAGCGGAGCCGGAAGACCCGCTGCAGGTTCCCGGTCAGTGAATGTTACAACAGCAACGGAGAGACAGGTGTGTTTGAGACGAGGACAGTGTCTGTGTGCTGTTGTAGGGCAACGTTATGTGAATGGAAACCTCCAACATGCTCACGCACATTAAACCTACATCACCCAGATGTGCCGATCACCGGGACGAGGAAAAAACAAACCGGGGCCCAACTCCTTGTCCCGCTGCTTTCAAGCCAGTACTATATAATACTTTATTTCAAGCAGCCTTTAGATGCAAAAACAGAACAGGATGAAGAACCTCTGAAGGAAAATGGTGTAAAAATCTTTTCTTGTCTAGTTCTGGTGAACTCAATATTGTGAATCGTGCAGGTGAGCTAAGTGTATCGACACACCCCTCATCTGAACCCCTGTGTCCCCACCACTTGATTCACTTAATGTAATCAGAGTACAAACACACCCCAAAAGCTTTAGATAGATATTTATTTAGTCCTTGCAGAAATTCACTTTGTGTCATACAGCAAATAAACAACATCAACAGACCAACAACCAGAAAACTGCTTTGCCAACACAAACATACAAGCTACACTGAGGTGCAGCTCCAAGATTCAGCTCTGTTTTATTATCTCAGTGTTTGTTAAGAAATCCGATACTAGTAGGTACAAATGACCTGCGGGCCCGGTTGGTTCGGAGCGATGGCACCATGTACCGTCTGCCTGATGGTAACAGCTCATACTCGCCAAAGGGGATGTGATGCATCTCTAATAATCGCCTGTCCCTTCCTCACCAATCGGGACTCGCAGGACGTCGTCATGTGGCCCGAAAACAGAAGAAACTGGGAGAAGATAAGGAAGGTTTGGATTTGGCCGCGGGCCATTTACGTTGGCTGTATCCGTGCCTTAAGTTGTTCAACATGTTCAACTTCTCACAGAGCCGACATGCTTGTCAGTCACTTTTCCTCAACCGACCAATCACAGCCTGGACATTAAAAAAAGTCTTGAGGTGCCGATATGTGCTGCTTCTAGCTGCCTCCTGTAGAGCAACACGCTCCCCTTGTTCTGTTTTACACCTGTTTTCCTTGTTATTGTTAGAAATATTGTTTAACTTTGTTCAAGTTGAGAAATACACATTTCAAAATATCAGTATTTTGCGTATTCCTTGATAAGTAAGCGAGCAGACTCATAGCACCATGTGTTCCATTATAATCGATTCACAAATAATCGCAATATGACTTTTTCTCCAAATCGTGCAGCCCTATGAGGTGGTATGAAAAAGGTCTTAAAATGTCTTAAATTTAACTAACCCTGCTTACACCTGTCCAAAGACTTGATGTCCACAGGGACACTTTGAAAAAGCACTTTCATTAAGAAGGAAAACAAAAGTAAAAGTTACTGTTTCAGACCTCAGTGGGAGCTACAGCGCTGCATGTTCTGCGCTGCAGTAGTTTTCCAGCCAACTCATTTTCCACGTTGCCTGAACTGAAGTTTGTTCAGTTTATTTTACAACATTATAATTAATGAAAATGACCGATATGGGTTTTTGGGGGCTGATGCCGATATTAAAGTGAAAAAGAGCCGATATTTAGATTTAGAGAATGATTTGGATAGTAGACCCCATTACTGTATAAACTCCACTTAGAACAGGCTGATATTGAAAGCTGGTATGTATGTGGGCTTAAAACCTTTTCCTAAATGGATTATGTTAATAAAGTCGATTACAGTCTCAAAAAGTGAACGTGTAAACAATTGCACATCAATGAATATTTGTTGCAGGAACTTTTTCAGCAGTCTGTAAACAGAGAGAGAGAATAAGCATGTGTATTTCACTTTACACATAATCTGCCATCATTTCAATGTAGCTCATTCACATCTAGTTCATCCCTTTACCTGCACTCTTCTGACCAAAGCTAAGAGAAACCGTTTCTCATCATCTGTCTAAATCATGGCGTCTATGATCCAGTGAGCTGCTGTTGAATGTATCTAATACTACATGACTCTCTACAACGAGGACCTGCAGCTTTGAGATTTCATTTAACTAACGTTATAACTACAACCAGGACTTGATATTAACTTTTTTTGCTCACTAGCCAATGTGGCTAGTAGTTTTCCAAAGTTACTAGCCACGCAGCATTTTCACTAGCCACATTTTTGTTGTTGGAAAATTGAGATGATTAAAGTTGACCATGGTGGGCTAAAATTTACTAATATTGTCATTAGCTCTGATGAGGTTGTGTGCAAAGCTCCTTTTTTGAAAACATGTGGTCTATTAAGATAAACACATAAAATGTTTAGCTTGTAACGTTACATGACTTTAGAGAATATATCAAAGTGATGAACTAGAGACAAATGTGTGTAGTTCACAAGAACTGTCCACATTTGGTGGTTCACTTCTTACCGGGGTAGATCTCCATGGTAACTTATGCTGAACGGCTAACCTGCGATATAATCCTACAGAGACTGATTAAAAGCCTTAGGTTACTGTTGCCTACAGGTTTTTACAGCAGGATAAGCCTACTTGCTGCTTTGAAAAGTGTTTAATATTTTTTATTTGCTTTATTTGTTCGTTTCTCACACACCCTGACGCAGCCGTTAAAATAAATAGGTTTTATTTTTCTCATGTGAGGCTAAATATTATGAGCAGTTTGGTAGGGATATTGAAATACTACATTTTAATATGAATGTAGGCCATCTATTGTAGGTTAATATAGCTTTCTTAGGCCTACTATAGAGACTGTAGTCATGTTGTGAGTTTCCAGTCACCTAAATGTTGAGATTCAGTCTTTCAAACATTATCTGAGCACATTTTATGGCATGAATGGAGTTTTTGTTTCATTGCTTTATGAAGTTAATTTAGAACAATGTTTGGACACTTTTGAGTGAGTTAAATAAATTAATCTCATTTTTGACAACTTTTTTAAAGTGAGGGGGAACGACCACTTATTCAGTCTTTTACTGTGGAAACGCCGACACACAGGCGAGCTGAAAGAATGTGGCTGATATTTTCATACAGCTCATGAGAACACTTTTTATCAACGCAATATTATGGCTACGCCTATTAATTTAGGCGTTCACACTGGCGTGCTACTGTCGTATTTCTGTAGTGTTGCAGTTTAATCCTCTTTCATAAAATATGACGCTGTGCTGCCAGTGGACTTGTTCATGTCTGTGATTGGTCATCTGCTGCTAACACAGCCTCTTTTATGTGAACGCGCTCACGGCTGGATTGGGAAACCCTGGGTTGACTTACTGAGTTGATAACCAGCTTCGTGTTACCGTTTATCCCGATCACGATTGTTAGGGTTAGTTAAACCAGATAACGAAAACATATCCTGGGTATGTTGGACTCGCTTCGTGGTACAGGCCCCTGGTCGCCCTCTTGTAGGCAAAATATGCAACACCCATGATATGAGTGAAGGATCTGACTCGAGGTTTCTTTTTTAATTGTCATATGTCTGCCGTTATAAACGGCCGATGCTGATTAAATGCAATTAGCTCATATCAGCTGATGTTATCGGCTCTACTCTGAACACATTCTTCAGTTTCAGCGTGCTGATATTATCGTTTGATATGAGCTAATTGTAGGTATCAGCGTTTATAACAACCAATTAATGACAATTTAACCAAAACAGAGTTGTATCCTTCACTCATGTCATGAGTGTTGCATAGTTTGGCCACCAGAGGACGCTCTGCAATTCCCCTGCTAACAACACTGCTGCACCACAAAACTAAACAAACAGCTGACCGGAGTCGAGCAGAGTTTAGCAGAACCCACGACGGGAATATCAAGAGGTAGTTGTGGCCAATTCCGTTAGAAGCTCCTGACTGCAGTGTGCAGAGAGGGGCGGGGCTCAACATGGGCGGCGTTAAACGTTTGAACCCGCCCACGTTGAACAAAGCTCTACGGAGAAGCCCCATAGTGGAGGCCATAGACTGAAACTCACATTGGACTTCAGATTACAGAAACAATTGAACTGTGTCTTTGACATTAAGTTGCACATTCTGGGATTACGTTATGTAAAGGATAATGTACGGCGAGCCGGTCATTGTTTCCTCGGCACCAGGAGAGGTGAGGAATAATCTGGTGACAAGTCACAAGAAGTACGGGGGATATAAGCCATGGATGGTTGTATGATGAGTTACTGGTGTGTAGCTTCGCCAGGTGCCCAACTGTGGTCGCACCAACACACAACCACAAACCTTTACCTTGTGTTTATCTCTGTGTGGACGGACATAATGAGACTAATTCTTCATGATTCCTCCAGAGTCGACCAGGAGAGTTCAGAGGTTCCCATTGGTCAGTCTGTCCAGCAGCATCAAACACACCAGGACGAGCTGGCTGACAGTCTGCAGAGCAGTAAGAGGATTTCTCTAAAGATTTAACCTGCTGGATAAACAGGACATTTACTGATGTCTCATGAGATGGAGGGAAATATGTTCAAATACTAATTCTTTAGGAGATGGTGAAATATTGGCTTTATCTTAAGGTAACTGATATTTTTTGTTGTGTGTTCATTCAGGAACTCCCTCTTCAGTTTGTCAGCCTAAACTTAAATCTAACCTGAAGAAGAAGTTCCAGTGTGTGTTTGAGGGGATTGCTAAAGCAGGAAACCCAACCCTTCTGAACCAGATCTACACAGAGCTCTACATCACAGAGGGAGGGACTGCAGAGGTCAATGATGAACATGAGGTCAGACAGATTGAAACAGCATCCAGGAAACCAGACAGACCAGAAACAACCATCAGACAAGAAGACATCTTTAAACCCTCAAAAATCAGACCAATGAGAACAGTGATGACAAAGGGAGTGGCTGGCATTGGGAAAACAGTCTTAACACAGAAGTTCACTCTGGACTGGGCTGAAGACAAAGCCAACCAGGACATACAGTTCACATTTCCATTCACTTTCAGAGAGCTGAATGTGCTGAAAGAGAAAAAGTACAGCTTGGTGGAACTTGTTCATCACTTCTTCACTGAAACCAAAGCAGCAGGAATCTGCAGGTTTGAAGAGTTCCAGGTTGTGTTCATCTTTGACGGTCTGGATGAGTGTCGACTTCCTCTGGACTTCCACAACACTAAAATCCTGACTGATGTTACAGAGTCCACCTCAGTGGATGTGCTGCTGACAAACCTCATCAGGGGGGAACCTGCTTCCCTCTGCTCGCCTCTGGATAACCACACGACCTGCAGCAGCCAATCAGATCCCTCCTGGGTGTGTTGACATGGTGACAGAGGTCAGAGGGTTCACTGACCCACAGAAGGAGGAGTACTTCAGGAAGAGATTCAGAGATAAGAAGCAGGCCAGCAGAATCAGCTCCCACATCAAGACATCACGAAGCCTCCACATCATGTGCCACATCCCAGTCTTCTGCTGGATCACTGCTACAGTTCTAGAGGAGGTGTTGAAGACAAGAAAGAGAGGAAATCTGCCCAAAAACCCTGACTGAGATGTACATCCACTTCCTGGTGGTTCAGTCCAAAGTGAAGAACATCAAGTATCATGGAGGAGCTGAGACAGATCCACACTGGAGTCCAGAGAGCAGGAAGATGATTGAGTCTCTGGCAAAACTGGCTTTTGAGCAGCTGCAGAAAGGAAACCTGATCTTCTATGAATCAGACCTGACAGAGTGTGGCATCGATATCAGAGCAGCCTCAGTGTACTCAGGAGTGTTCACACAGATCTTTAAAGAGGAGAGAGGGCTGTACCAGGACAAGGTCTTCTGCTTCGTCCATCTGAGTGTTCAGGAGTTTCTGGCTGCTCTTCATGTCCATCTGACCTTCATCAACTCTGGTGTCAATCTGCTGGCAGAAGAACAATCAACCTCCCAGAAGTCTCAAACAAGAAAAGATGAATCTGCAGTGACACAGTTCTACCAGAGTGCAGTGGACCAGGCCTTACAGAGTCCAAATGGACACCTGGACTTGTTCCTCCGCTTCCTCCTGGGACTTTCACTGCAGACCAATCAGACTCTCCTACGAGGCCTGCTGACACAGACAGGAAGTAGCTCAGCGCACAATCAGGTAGCGGTCGAGTACATCAAGAAGAAGATCGAAGAGATTCCCTCTGCAGAGAAAAGCATCAATCTGTTCCACTGTCTGAATGAACTGAATGATCGTTCTCTAGTGGGGGCAGATCCAACAGTCCCTGAGTTCAGGAAGTCTCTCCACAGATAAACTCTCTCCTGCTCAGTGGTCAGCTCTGGTCTTCATCTTACTGTCATCAGAAAAAGATCTGGACGTGTTTGACCTGAAGAAATTCTCTGCTTCAGAGGAGGCTCTTCTGAGGCTGCTGCCAGTGGTCAAAGCCTCCAAGAAAGTTCTGTAAGTGAGATTTATTCATCAATAAATACTCTGCTATCTTTCAACAGGAGGAAAAAATAAATACCTTATTTATTTAGTTAGTGATGTCTCTCCAGCCTGAGTCTGTATAACCACTCAGATAGTAGCTGTGATCATGTGTAGCTTGCATTTTGTTGTAATTCAGATATTGTTCAGAATGAAATATGAACTATATATAGCCGAATCAGAATTGTCAAGTCCTGCCTATAGTCGAATCATGTACGTGCTTGTGCAGGGTGATTGTGAGCAGCGAGGGTTACACACGGTTTATCTTGAGAAGCTGCAGAGCTGCAGTCTCTATTTAATAGTCACTGTAACTTACACTCTAAACTACAAATAAACTGAGGCTTATTGTTGATCATTTTCTCTCTGCTCGCCTGCTATTCACCGGTCCTGTGCAGAGTTTAGCGTGCCGCACATCGCGCTTCCTCGCGGTAATGTCGTGTAAAAATTCAAGACTTGGGCCAGATAAGAAAGCTTGAACTTTTACCAACATTTTTATTATCAACAAAAATAGACACCAATTAGAACACAAAAGTTCCACCGGAGTGTTTTAGAGATCGGTGCAAAATAGAGTCCCATTCTGTAACCAGGACAGAGTCGACATGAAAACCATGTAACAACCTCCTTCTGGACCTCCTTTTATAGCTCTGTTTCTTGGCTTCACATCATCTCTTGGCTCTCTTTCCTACTGCACCTGAGTCTGGGAAAGTCCAAGATTTTCACGTGCCTAAACATTTGGTGGGAAAGTCCCTGACTGCCTGCTCCTCCTCTCTGTGTCCTCTGCATGCTCTCTGCTTGATCATGCCATTTCATCCATAACCTGACTTTTATGGAATAAACTGGTGTTGTTTGTGCTCTGTGCTAGAAACAGGACATTCTTACTGTGATGGACTGTACGTTTTGTAATACATTTGCACAAAATCTGCTTCTATATTTTCCTTTGCAGGTGTTTTTGATGCTGCCTCACTGTGCTCCCTCCCTTTTCTCCCAAAGCACACACACTCAGAGCTGTAGAGTTTTAACACTGTGATCTAACTTTACACTATAAAATAACACTTTAAATGATGACAGTGTAGACCACCATTGCTCTAGTAATTAATGATAACAATTTAGGCTATAATGCTCCAAAATAATTCCCAACAGCGGCTCCATTTCAAGTAACTGTCTAAAACTGATATAATAATCTTTGTGTGGTTCATCAATGGTGATAAATGATCCGAACGTCCCGTGAGGTGCCGACAACTCTGCACAACACCAGTAAAGCCAATAAATCGTGCAGCCCTAGTTCCTCCTCTGCCACTACACACATGCGCACTGACTCCTCTTCTTTGAGAGCTGGGGTTACAGTTCCACTGGTCGTCTGTTTATTCCTCATTCAGTCAAGATTAGTTGCCACATCTCCAACATGTTCAAAGTCAAACAGCAAAGATTTTAACATGTGCTGAGAAGAGATTATATACAGTGTAGTTTTGAGACTCAACATTTTAAAACAATTGGTATTTCCTCTCCAGACTGAGTGGCTGTAACCTCTCAGAGAGAAGCTGTGAAGCTCTGTGCTCAGTTCTCAGCTCCCAGTCCTCCAGTCTGAGAGAGCTGGACCTGAGTAACAACAACCTGCAGGATTCAGGAGTGAAGCTGTGTCGGACTGCAGAGTCCACACTGTAAACTGGAAACCCTCAGGTCAGATAAAGTTACAGTTTGTCTGAATATTTAAGTATTTCTCTAAATATCAAGCTCCATTTAATTTAACCATCTCTCATTTCACAGAACAATCAATCATTGAATTTACAAATGTATTTTGTTGTAATTCAGATTCACATATTATACAGCGTGAAATAAATCTGGCTGAGATGGAAACCTACTTTATCTTTGTACCATAATAATACTGCATGATATAAAGTGCATAGTATTAAATATAGTTAATTCTCATATCTACAACATGTTTAGAGTAAAACAACAAAGATCTTAACACTTGCTGAAAAGATATTGTATCAGCAAAAGTCCAAACTCAGTGTTTTAAAACCAATGTTTGTTTTCTTGTTGTTCTCGATTATTTCCTCTCCAGACTGAGTGGCTGTAACCTCTCAGAGAGAAGCTGTGAAGCTCTGTGCTCAGTTCTCAGCTCCCAGTCCTCCAGTCTGAGAGAGCTGGACCTGAGTAACAACAACCTGCAGGATTCAGGAGTGAAGCTGTCTGTCGGACTGCAGAGTCCACACTGTAAACTGGAAACCCTCAGGTCAGATAAAGTTACAGTTTGTCTGAATATGTTGAAGTTATTTCTCTAAATATCAAGCTCCATTTAATTTAACCAGTCTCTCATTTCACAGAACAATCAATCATTGAATTTTCAAATATATTTTATTGTAAATCAGATTCACATATTATACAGCGTGAAATAAATCTGGCTGAGATGGAAAACCTACTTTATGTTTAATACTATGCACTTTATTATCATTGCAGGTTTATTTATTACTGGTACAAAGATAGTTAATTCTCATATCTACAACATGTTTAGAGTAAAACAACAAAGATCTTAACACTTGCTGAAAAGATATTGTATCAGCAAAAGTCCAAACTCAGTGTTTTAAAACAAATGTTTGTTGTCTTGTTGTTCTCGATTATTTCCTCTCCAGACTGAGTGGCTGTAACCTCTCAGAGAGTAGCTGTGAAGCTCTGTGCTCAGTTCTCAGCTCCCAGTCCTCCAGTCTGAGAGAGCTGGACCTGAGTAACAACAACCTGCAGGATTCAGAAGTGAAGCTGATGTGTGCTGGACTAAAGAGTCCACATTGTACTTTGGAAACGCTCAGGTCAGGATTAATTAACTCACTCAATTGATGGCTATTTAAAATCTGATTCACATAAGTGGATGTCTAATAATATAATTTGTCAAGGACCTTTAACTTCAACCGGCAGTTGTTTCTAGACTCAGAGAATGACTTTACATTAAAATTTCTTGTGATTTTCTGTTGTTTGCTGTTTATATTAAATGCCGCAAATTATTTTAAAGATTTGTTTTAAATTTTCATCTGGAACAAAAATGTACCTGAACAAAAAACTAACAAACAGAAAAACTTTACCGCCTCTTGTTCACAGAGGGTTCATGTTTGTGTCGTTTTGTGTGTTTCCAGACTGTCAGGCTGTCTGATCACAGAGGAAGGTTGTGCTTCTCTGGCCTCAGCTCTCCCCTCCCATCTGAGAGAGCTGGACCTGAGCTACAATCATCCAGGAGACTCAGGAGTGAAGCTGCTGTCTGCTAAACAGGAGGATCCACACTGCAGACTGGACACTCTCAGGTATGAAGAGGCCTGCTGCAGCCACAGACTGTCTGATAGAGGAGGTCTTTTTGGTTAATGTTGGATATGAGTTGTAACGGCTAAGGCCAGGAATCCACTGACTCCTGCTGCACCAGCCACAGCAGCTGCATCTGTGGAGGTCAAAAACTAGTTGGCCTTTCCCTCGGGCAACACCTGTGCCTGGTTGCACCTGCCCTCCTAAGTAGATGAGCCCCAATTAGATATGCCGGCACTATGGTACCACCTACTGGCCAAACGGTGACGTACAACATTAAAATGGCTCCTACATGAGTGTTGATATGATCATATGAACAATCACACATGTAGGAAGCCTTTTTCTTTTGCTCAGAAGAGAAACACTAACTAAACATAAAACGGAAATATTTTTGTAGGAGATCTCCAAGGAGAACATCTCCAGGAATGAACATGATAATTGTCTGGTAATAATATGTAATTATAACAATATAATAACTGTCATTTTGAGAAATAACCTTGTTTGCCCTCTTACCCGGGATCGAATCACTTTCATCTCTTTTACTTAAAGTTATATTCACCAGATAGAAGATAAAAGAAGAGTGTGTGTGTGTGTGATAGACAGTGTGTCTTTGTTCTCAGCTGTATGGCTGGTGTGCACAAGCCTGGATACAGGTGTAGAACAAAGAAAGCATGTGCAGTGGGAACGTTAAGTTTCTTTCTGCAAGTGTGGCGTTGGCTGAGAACACGATAACCTCAAGTTAAAGGGTCACAGGAATAAATCTCAGTGAAAAATGTGCATTGATCAAAAGCTACACAGTCCTGTGTTTAGCCAAGTAAAGTTACAGTTAAGCTATGAGAGGCTATAATCCGCAGTCAAGACTAGTTCACACTACACAATTTAAAGCCCGAACTCAGACAGTTGGGTTGTGACTGGGGGCAAATCAGCCATCGATCAGTGGCATACAGATATCTAGCAATCTAAATAGAGGGCTTGACAATAACGGTGGCCCTGGCCCGGTGGCCCGGGGCCAGGAAAAAGTCGAGACAGTTGAACTAGCAACTCACTGGCCTGATCAAAACATTGTTTTTCCTTTTTTTAAAGAGGTGGTATTATGCTTTTTGGCTTTTCCCCTCTCCATCATTGAGTTATATCTCTTTTTTGTGCATGCAACAGGTTTGCAGAGTAAAAAAGCCCAAAGTCCAGCCCAAAGGGAGTTCCCATCTCCCACAGAAAACGCATCATAAAGCTTGCCAAGCGGCTAGCGGGGTCAGACACGCCCTCAAACCAAGCTAGTCTGAGCGGAGGCCCTTTTGCTCGACTCGCCTTTGTTTGGTTTTCCATTGTAGAAATGTTGCACCTGTACCTGCTTCCAGGTACTTTTTTTCATATCTCCTCCGTCGAGGTTCCAAGCGAGCTGAGGGAAACTAAAATGTAACGTGAAAACACGACTAAGAATATTCACTATTCACTGCATCATCATTGCTGCGCCAGACAGAGGCAGCAACAGGAAGTTTTATATTTTACTGTTTCGTACTTTATTTCATCCACTTCTGAGAAGTTTTGAGGTGAAATCAGCTGTGTAGATTTTGAATATTGACAGTTTTACGAGAAGTGATGGCGGAACAAAAATGCTTGAATATTTTCGGAGTTGAGGAGCTCCGCGAGTGGCGGCGGGGGAAGCCTGCTGTGACCCGCGGGAGGAGCGCGTGAGGCCGGCCAGCCGCCCAATCACAGAGCCCTCTGCTCCCGCCGTCACACAGACCGCTGCAGCAACAACGGCAGAGGAAACACAGCTGGAAGCTTTTCATACCGCTTATCTGTCTTTACATCCTGAGGAAGGTTGAAACGTTTTAACTTAAAAAAGAGAAAGCTGTGTGGATCGCTGGTGTGTGTGTCGCATTGAACATTACGTCGCGGCAGGTGTGTGTGGTGTCGCTATGACGACAGGCTACGTACTATCTCTGGGTACTATCTGCAATGGAAAACGGAGTCGAGTAGAGTCGAGTAGAGTCGAGTCTATCGATTTGCGCTATGGTAGCATTTTTCGGCGAGGCAGCATAGATCGTCAGAACACTGGTGTCGTGCCGAAAAGTGATCGTCTGCCGAAAAGTGATGTTGGTAGGCCTATGTGTAATATCTTTGTTTATATTTGGAAAACAGGCTGTAGCCTAATTAACATGACTTACTGCCAACTTAGATATAAAATGAAGATAATTTTGCAGTTATCCTATTTTACTTGCTGTGTAGACCTACCAACCAATCCACTCTTTTTTACCTCTTAAAATACCTTTAAATGGCCAATACAACCCAAAAAATGCAGTAGGCTATTTCACTTGTCAGAAAGTGATTGAAGGGACTGGACAATACAGCTCCAGCAGACGGCAATCAGTTTTCGGCAACAGTTCAGCGTTTAGTCCTGATGGTGAGATGTGGAACAATGATGTTGTGGACTTGAGAGTAACTTCTACCATCTGCTAGGTTAGGGTCTCAGTCTGAAGCGGCTTCGATTTGGATCAAACTGCCTTGTTTCTTACGACCCGCCCTTCTCTGCTTCTGATTGGCTAGTAGTCCTTACCTGGGAACTGCGCATGTGCAACTCCCAACAAAGATTTTGTACAAGTAAGATGCATCACTCTGTAGCTCAAGAGAGGAGTGTCCAACACACAGGGTGAAAAGAGGAGCTGCAGCAATGTGCAGATGAGGAAAATATGGTGTGTTTTGAAAATATAAGCATGTAAACCTGTTCTGGTACAACCCCTAATTAAGATTTTGAACCTGAAAATGAGCAGAATACCACCTCTTTTAAAGTTAGAAACTTAACATCCTGCAGTTGTTTTGCAGCTCATGGCGCGCACCGTTATCCAATCCACCGTTGTAGTTGCGTGAAAAGTGGTCAAATGTTATTTCTCTAATCTTCTTAATCAAGCAGCAACCTCTGGGTCTGAAAGTGAAACCATGCAGAGGGAACTTAAACCTGCATTCTCTCTAACGGCCAGCAGGGGCGAGTCCACTGATTGCAAAAAGAAGTCCGTTTCCATTAGAAATAAAAAGTTGCTACTTCTCATCTGATCATTGAGTTTATGGTCTCAGTCGCTGGTTTCAAGTCTTCTTCAACACAAATGATGTTGATAAATTATGGTGCTGTTTAGGGGAAATAGACGATAATGCAGCGTATGCTTTTTGGGCGGGACTACCTTGTGACTGACAGGTCGCTACCATGGCAACCTGTCAGTCAGGATAGAGGCGACTCGTGTCTGCTGCTCTGTGTACATGTCTTTTATTAAATGTCTGTCAGCAGGAGAGAGAGCACGTCATGTTTGAGTCTGTTAGGATGTTTTGTTTTAAAAGTAAATTGTTTTTTACCATTTTTATTTTTTTAATTTTAATTGTGATATTTTAGTTTTTTTATTTCCAGGATGTATTTAATAACCGATTAAACATGTTACCTGTAGAACATAACTTATAAGTCTTTGGTTTTGTTGTAACACTGATAAATAACTTTTGGAAGGAGGTCCAGTAAGTTTTAAACCAACTGGCCCAGTGGGGCCGTTTGCAAAAAGGTTTAACATTGAGCTCTGTAAATATCTGGAGCTGTTGTGGACGTTGATGACACAGACAGTCCCTGCTACCCCTGTTTGCTGTTCCATTCTTTCATCCGTAATCTTTGTCTTTGTAACTTTTATCTTAGAGGTTTAGGGGGAGCAGGGAGAAGCAGGCCAGATGAACATAATGTGTAAATGTGTATGAGAGGAATGTAATGTCCATGTTTGATGCTGGTCTGACCCCCCTCTCTTCTTTCAGGGTGGAGCCTGCTGGAGTCCGATGGTTGAAACCAGGTCTGAGGAAGTGTAAGTGTGTTTTTCATTTGATTCATGAAAACAAAACAGCAAACATTCAACAAATATCTGATGACAATCAGTGAACAGAGGATAGATCAATAACTGCAGCTGTTCTCTCCATCAGATTCCTGTGAACTCACACTCGACATAAACACAGCAGATCAAAATACCAAGCTGTATGACAACAACAGGAAGGCGACACATGTGCAGGAGTATCTGTCATATCCTGATCATCCATACAGGTTTAACCACTGGTCTCAGGTGATGTGTACAACTGGTCTGACTGGTCGCTGTTACTGGGAGGTCGAGTGGAGACAAAAAGTTACTGTAGCAATGAGTTACAGAGGAATCAGCAAGAGTGGAGGCTCTGAATACAATCATTTTGGAGGGAATGATAAGTCCTGGAGACTGGACTGCTCTACAGATGGTTACTCTGCCTGGCACAATGACAGAGGAACAGACATCACCTCCTCTGTCTCTAACAGAGTAGGAGTGTATCTGGACTGGCCTGCTGGCATTCTGTCCTTCTACAGAGTCTCCTCTGACACACTGATCCACCTCCACACCTTCAACGCCACATTCACTGAACCTCTTTATCCTGGCTTTGGGCTCTGGTCCTGCTTTGATTCTTCAGTGTCTCTGTGTTCTCTGTAGGAGGGAGAATCTGCTCCTGTTGGAGAACAGATCAGTTGAGCTGTACAGGATCACAGTTGCAGAGGTCTTTCAGGTTCTTCTTATAAATTCATCAATGAATCAAAGTGATTCCTCATTTACATTGTTAACATCGTCCACTTCTGGTCCTTTAAAGATAAAAGCTCTGATCATTAAATGATGGAAATGATGTTGACTTGTACCTTCTGCCCCTTTAATATCCTTCTGATGTTTTTGAATATGGTTGTTTTATCTTTACATTTATAATTTTTTTGCTTGCTGTATGTCATATCGATATATCTCTATATCTCTATATCTCTATATCTCTATATCTATATATTATCGATCGATCTATCTATATAGCTGAGCATGTGTTGTGTATCATAAAAGGGCTAAATGTCCAATTGTTAACAAAATAAAGAATGTCAGAGCTCTTCTTTATTTGTAAAGAGACCAGTTTTTACATTTTAGGCGGATTTCAGAATGAGGGACTGACTGAACCTGCAACAAGGCATACAATTGTCAGAAACTACTTTTGATGATGGTGTCATTGTAATTAACGTACAGTAATAAGTGACAGTTAAATACAGTATTTAGTTTGACTTTAGTTTTTACCTGTTAAGCCTTTCAGTACAGTAATGTCTACTCTATTACTACATGTTAGAAAATGTTATGTGTTATTATATTATTTGACAGATTCTGAAGTTTGATTACATTCTGTTCTGAAAATCCACCCTGAATCCACCCTTCTGTTGGGATCAGGATTATCCTGATTATTTTGGATCAAAGGGATCCCACCAACTAAAACACATACTGAAGGTTTGATCCAGATCAAAACAAAGTTAGGATCAGGTGATCTTTTTCTTTTGAACAACCCATTTTCAAGATTTGATCCAATCCAGTCACTTCTGAACATCTGGGCCCGGCTGTCTGAATGGGAGCAAATCCCTGCAGCAGGTTCAACATGTGCTGGAAATCAGGTGTCCACATACTTTTGGCCATATAGTGTATTACAGCTTGAGACATTTAGTCACTGTGTTTGCCCTTAAAGTGTTTGCGGCCTTCACATTTATGAAACTGTGCAGATTGTAGAATTCTTGTGTTTTCAGCTCTAATAAAACACTTTGTAAAGTAAAGTGGTGGTGGAAAGTTTTTATATACAGTCTATGCATGAGTCTATGGGTGGAAAGTGTTTTGATTTTTCTTTTTAAAATAAACAGTAATTACTTTGAAGTATTTGTGTGTTTAAAATACACAATAATGTGTAATATATAGGCTAAATAATTATGTTTGGGTGTGAAATTGGGTTCCTGCTCATCCACTGATCTCTTCTGGGGCGCCGGAGAGAGAAATTAAGCCACTCAGCGTCCTCAAATCTGATGCCTGCAGGACGCTGCAGGATCTGCTCCAAGACAGTCAGTCGGTGTTAGAGGGACACGTGACGATGTTATTGATATTGATATATTGATGATACTGACGATGATCTTAAGACAGCTACCGTTTTCAAAGGCACCTCAAAGACCGTGCAAAAAGAACTTTTGGACTGCATGCTGTCAGTTCTTGAAATCTGGAGGAAGTAAAAACTGTAGATTATCTTGCTCTTCAGGCAGATGAGACAGCTGACATCTCCACCCTCTGTCAGCTGGTGCTCGTGCTACGGTACATCGACAAGGAGAACAACAGCTGTTGGCTGCAGAGGCAAGCTGGAAAGTTACAGGCAGCTCTGAAGTGTTAAGATGAGGTTATTTCCAGTGGTGGACAGTAACTCTGTGTTTTATATAAACAGTGTTGAAATAGGTGGGTAAAATACTTTTTGAGACTCTTAATTACTAATATTATAATTACTCTTAGTAATTTTTGTAATATGAAATAGTTATCGTCCACACATGCTACATTTTCCCAAGCATTTCTGAAGCCCAAGTCTGAAATATAGAAGTACCAAGACATCAAGAGGGGACAGAGCCTTTGCAGTTGGACACCGAGGCTCTGGAACAATCTACCCGAGGAAATTAGGCCGACTCTGTAAACTCTTTTAAATCCCTTGTTAAAAAATACTTTTATCGAAGAACATTCCCGGATTTTACATGATTTTATTTGATGTATATTTTGAAGTTATATTATAAGTATATTTCTA
Source organism: Micropterus salmoides (assembly GCF_014851395.1). Lineage (NCBI taxonomy): Eukaryota > Metazoa > Chordata > Actinopteri > Centrarchiformes > Centrarchidae > Micropterus > Micropterus salmoides. The sequence continues at coordinate 4,685,505 of NW_024040040.1, forward strand.
TGATTATTTCATTGCCTATTTAGCACATGTCTAAAATCAATCAGTCTATCACACACATATGTTGGCAATAAGGTTTCAAAATGTTGAAACTTTCCTTTGAAAGGGTGAATCTCATAGTGTATTAGTTTGTTTTACAGCTTTGAAACCTTGTAAACGGTGGTCAGAAAACTCTTATGTGCTCTTATGTTGGAAAAAAGATTTGAAACTCTGAAAATTAACTGAGGATCTGTAAAAATGCCGGGAGGCAGGGCCATTCTGCTCTTGGCCGATGCTCGGCTGTCTGCTGAAGTACCGTCCAATCACAAGGCGTATTTCAGGAAGCACTTCTCCCTGGACGGGCTGGCTGACTGAACCAGTGGTGACTAAGAAATAGTATAAACAACATGTAATTAGTTAAGCTATGAGGAGATGAAGCTGAAGCTGAAGCTAATGATGGTCAACGAGACAAATCTTGACAGTTATTAAGCCGAATTTTATGATTTTGTTAAGTGTGATTGTTTTTAGACCATGTTTTATGTGTGGTCGTGGAGGCAGAGAGGATTTCTGGGAGTCTTAATTTCTTTAAACTTTATTTGAAGGTGCCCTCTGTAGACAGAACGTATGTGGTCTAACAAATGTGTTGAATGCTTTTCCCTCCTCATAAAACATTTCCACAAGTGGAAGTTTATTTGATTAATTGATTTACTAGCTGCTTGGTGGTGCATTACTGTGACCAACTGTCATTTAACCTTTACTACACCTTCCTCTTTCTCCTGTAAGATCTAAGAGCTGCTGTTTCCTGTCAGGCTGCGGCAAGTAAACAAAACGTTACAACACAAGTTAAAATTTATTTTTTATACTATTTAATAGAATGCAGTTTAAATGGTGATGATGAAAAACAGTGGGGACAATATGACCTGGAATTATTATTATATATCACAGATTTCAATATTTCCCAGCTGTATATAACAACTTCTAATGACATCATTCATTAAACTAACTTGGACCTGGACAAGTTTGACTGTTAAAGTAACGTGTCTGTCCCAGTGAGCTCTTCACATTTGAGAAGTTCTAGTTTGGAAAAGGATTTTTCAGCAGAGGCCACACTCACTGGGATTGTTAATAAAAGCAGAAGAACAGTGCAGACTACCCCAAAGCTTTTCAGAGGCGGTCTCTGAAACACCTGGGAAGGACAGGAGCTGCGTGGGAAATGTCCAGGTCATGTCACTTTTGTAAATACGGCATCTGCTTGCTCAGAAACATCTGTTGGCGTGCACAGTGTTTCAGGCTGTAGAAGAGAGAAGTAACGTTACTCCTCCTCATCATCACTGAGGTGGATGGTGCGATGCTGTTGCTATGGCAGCAGCTGCCCCCTTCGGCTCTTGTTGCTAACAGCTCGTGTTGCTGCCATCCCGTCTGTCTTTTTAAGGAAAATTAATATTTTGTTATATGATCTTTTCTTTCTCGGCTGCTTCTTTCAGTTTTCGCTTCTGAAACCCACTTCTGTGTTCGTTCATATCGAGTTAATTTCCCGGTTGCTGTCATTTCACCAGCTAGCTGCTCTTTTGTGTGGAGTTGAAAATGACCCAGAATTCTGTGCGGGCCCACACTGCTCATCTTTAATCTAAAATCTCCCATGAATTCATCCTTGTTTAAACTGAATGTAGATACTATCTGCAGTCTGTGCTGCCCTCCTCTCCCTCTGGGTTCTGTCTCTGCAAACACAAAGCTGCAGAGGCAGAGCGCCGTCTGCTGGCTGCAGTCATCATCACTTTTTCAAAGCATTTGTTAACAATGTTCTGAAAAATAGCAACAAGAAATGTTAAATAACAAATGAAAATGCTTTCAGCACAACGGCCTTGCAAGTCACATATAAAAATATGTTGTTTCATCGTCTAATGTTTGATCATGATTGTTTCACTGTTCAGATATTTTGATGTTCTGACACCTGCACAGAAACAAAGTCCTTAACATGTGAATCAGGGACACAATCTAAACTAGGGACTGAACTAAAACTATAATCTAACTAAAGATAAACACAGAAGCATTATAAATAAATAATCTATGAACCGTATTTAACGACATTCCCCTGGCACCTTTACATTTTAATCTAAATGTCCTCATGCAGCCTGTCTAAAGGTTGAACTGTCAGATTTTACATCCAGCTTTAGAAAAATATACGTCACCATGTCACATGACGTGGTGGCCGCAGTTGCTTTTCTGAGGCTGCACAAAGTTGGAACCAGACGTTTGGCTGGTCTCGCGGCATTTTTCTTTGCAATTGCCGCGAGATCAGTCCTTGATCTCAGCTCACAGTGAGCTCACGCAGGTACAATGTGTCCGACTTTACGGCTTTTATACCCGCCCCTGCGGTCACCTGCAGCTCGTTATGCCGCCGTCATCTCGAACGCACCTATTGTCTGCAGTAGCCTGTTTGTTGATTCACCTGAGCAAACACCTGTTTTCTTCCTGTGGACGTTTCCAGGCGCCACGAGGGCAAAAACAAAGTGGGAATAAAAACAGGATGTGACTGAAACTTCATCAGTGAAGAAATGTGGATGGTTGAAAGCTCCGGTAGGTGATGAGTGACAGCTGGACGGCTGGAAGGTAAAGCTAACATGCTAACTGATCAGCTGTAGCTGCTGCTCACAGTTACTCAGGAGAACTCTGCTGATGGAAGCTGATTTGACCATTCCTGGATGAAATCACCTGCCTGGGATCAAAGACAGTGAGAGCAGCTGATGTTGGGGAGGACAGACAAATTGCTGAAATGCTAAATTATTATTGATGCAGTCAAAAACTCTCCAACCTCTTTGCGACCAGAAGCTTTTTGCTTTTTTAGCCAGTGGTGAGCAAAGTAACACAGGCCTGTTCAGATCCTTTAAGACAGAAATAAAGTACACACTGTAAAAATACTGCAGTGAAAAGTTAAATAAAGGTATGTAAGTAGGCTGTAAGCTGGAAAATGTAGAAGCAGCCAATTAAAAATAAAAGTAGCTACTCAAAGCAGAAAGAAAACTGTCCCATATGACTGTTGTACTATTATATACTATATCATTAGATTATTATTCCTCATGCATTAATGTAGCTGGTTGAGGTTGAACTATTTTGTATCAGACTGCAGTTAATGATTATTTTTATTTTAATCAGCTGATTATTTTCTCCATTAATCGACTGTAATAAATTCTGAAAATAGTGAGAAATGTTGTCACGGTTCCCTGAGTGACACCTTCACAATGCTTGTTTTGTTGTCCAAACCTTAAAATGATTAAAAATACATTAAAATAAATCAAGTAAAAGCAGCAAACCTTCACGTTTGTGAAGCTGGAACCATGAAATGTTTTTACATGAACATTTACTAATACCAAAACAGGAGGCAATTAAATTTACTGTCAAACAGCCAAACTGACGTAGTTCTACTTGCTGCGCTTGTATAAACTGTTAAGTAATTTAATTTATATCAAAACATCCTATTTTTAAACTCTTCATACATTTGATGTATTTTTTAAAGTAACTAGTAACTGAAGCTGTCGGATGAAGTAAAAAGTACAATATTTTCCTCTGAGATGTGGTGAAGTAGAAAATGGCATGAAAAGAAAATAATCAAGTTCAGAACAAATACCTTGTGTACTTCAGTCCAGTACTACTTTCAAATATTTAACACACCCTCAGACTCAGTGACTCAGCAGCAGTTTTCCTTCTCTCTGATAGAAAAGTCAGAACGAGGGTAAAGTGACTTCTGCTGCTGGAGCTTCCACATAACAAGTAAACATTGTAATATAACTGCTTTCTCACACATGGTTCAATATTGTTACAAAACACATTGTGCAGAATTTTCTGATCTATAGCTTGATTTGTTTCATTCTACATGCAATTATTATGCATTTATAGCGCCCCCGGGTGGTCGATTTGAATGAGGGCATGTTGGACTCGGGATCGATTCCTTCCTTTGTGACGGAGGGTCTTTTCTGTCTGTGCAGCTCCATCAGTAAGGAGAGGGAGAACAAGTGTCCTGGGCCCTTCAGTGAGAGCAGCAGAGAGGGAGCATCACCTTCACCTGGAGTCCAACACCACGACAGACGGATAACAAAACTAAATCCAGCACAAACGAGAATGACTCATGTTGTTTTCTTCTGTTTCTTCCAGCAGCTGAAACTGATGAACGGCCTGACGCTTCATTTCCACCTTCTCATGGTGACACACACTCACTTTCTACTTGGTGCTCCTCATGATAGTTTGGCTGAAACCTCGTCATGTCCCATCTGAATATATTTCATGTCCTCACTCTACAGATTTCCTTCTACAGTCCCGCAGCAGCCTTTCCCTCAGACCAGGTCAGCACATTCTTCTTCTTCTTCTTCTTCTTCTTCACATGCTCACACTAAATGAACTAACACTAAATACACTTGCTACTGTATCAGCTTCAGATTCTACTGATCCACTGCTCACACTGATATTACTGACATTACATCTGACCTGGACCTCATTAGACCTGGACTCCACTACATTTCAGGCCAAATGCTGCACTTTTTACTCACTCTGCACATTATTAACACAAACACACAGTAACTATCACATGTTGATGGATCATGTTAGCTTCAGATAGCCAGCGCTATATAAAGGATGCTTTATACTGTTACTGGGACTCGAACACAGTACTTTTACACTGTGCCGCTGCTGCTTTTGCTTCTTCCACCGCTGCTTCACATCATCATCTCCATGGAAACACTCTGTTTGTTGAATGGATTATTGTTTCTTGTCTGCAGCTTCACTCACTGATGGATTTTCAAACTGTTCACTCGTCACAAACCTGTGGACTCATTTCTTCTTCTGTCTCTTCCAGGCTGTTGGGGACACGCCCTGAAGACTCGCTTCCAGCTGCTGCACCTGGAGGACAGCTGACACCACGAGTCCCAGCAGCACCTGTTCTGGACCAATAAAGACCTTGTGCTGTTGGTCATCTTCCACCTTTCAGGAAAACTTCAGCCACTTCCTGTTTCCCGCTCCATAACCCCCAGCTTCTACCTCTCCAGAACACCGGGAGGGGACACGGCCCCCTCCCGAACCCGACGCCGCGGGACCGGCTCCGGGTACCCGGCCGCACGCGGGATTCGAACCACCGCTGCGCCGCCTGCGCCTCGCGGTCGCCATCGAACCCCACGCCGCCACCGAGTCCCCTTCACAGCTGAACCTTTTCTCCGGGCGCTTTTATCTTCTCACTTTGGCTGTTGGACTTCAAAAGTCACTGAGCCTCATAAGGATCGAACCCACAACCTCAGAGCTTCTGAGCAGCCTTCTAACACTCTGAGCTGTTTGATCTGAGACACTGACTCTTTCTTTCTTACAGCTTTTCACTTTGTTGTTAAAGTTGAAATAATAATCTTATTATTGTAGTTCTTCAAACTAATCAGTAGAATTAATCCATTCTCAGATATTCTGAGTCAAATTTAACAAACATATTAAGGATTTCTAACAAATAGAATTTCATTTTGTGAAATAAAGCTGAATGATAAATTGTAAGTTGAATTTCTAGGCTTTTATTTTGGTATGTCTGAGTCAAACAGTCACTAAAGTGCCGTTCAGAGAATTGATGAAGTTACTATTTATTACTGCATCATTTTTTATAGTGTAGAAAAACTAAAGGTGAAATATTCAGATGGAAATGATTTGAAACAGAGAAAAACTTTTTCTGATAAATAAATGTTTGATTTTCAAAGTTGCTGTCGAGTCTTTTTCTTTTAATCGACTAATATAATAATCGATTTGACACAAAGATGAAGTGAACTTTTTATTTGGCTCCAATCAGACACAAACGCTCGTTCATCATTTATTCTGACTTTGATCCTCTTTATCCTCCTTCCTTCCTTCCTTCCTTCCTTCCTTCCTTCCTCCCTCTTTCC